>NW_004955411.1:21932376-21964563 GCF_000276665.1 Chinchilla lanigera
CCTGCCTGGCAAGCGCAAGGTCGTGAGTTCGGTTCCCGGTACCGGAGAAAAACCAAAAAAAAAAAGAAAGATAGTAAGTTAGAGACCACCTTGGGCCACTTAAGACTCTACAGCAAAGTAAAATTTAGAAGAGGACCAAGATGCACCCCAGAGGTACAGTGCTTGCTTAGCAGCATAGACAAATCCCTGCATTCAATGCTCAGTATCACACAATAATAAATAAAGATTTACTTTTTTATCTGATTGGTAGTCTCAAAGGTGTTGTCCCTTAAAGCTGCCCATAAAGTATATTCACTTCAGGCTCAGAATTCTACCCTAGACCCAATATGTTCATTTTATTTGACTTGTTCTTTTGATAAAGCTATTTCTAGAACACTTTTCCACTTGCCCAGTGTGTATCCAGTTCCCAATATCTATGTATATAAAAAATATTGTCATTCTTACAATATTGGCCTAACTGCGATATATTTTCAATTATCAACTTTTTCATCAATACAAATCTCACCTGTATACTCAGATTTCATCTTCTTTGAATCATGAATTCCACTGGGCCGCACCATTGGTTACATGTTTTAAATATTAGTGTTGTGACTGTACATTGTTATTTTCACTCTTCCAGACTCAATTTATCTCCTTCAGGAAGATTTATTTGTTCTCCAGTTCACTAAGGTGACCATTTTCTCTAGATTTTCTCATAGCATTCCACTCATAAGTTTGTCCTAGAGGTTTTGCCATATTGTTGCTCTTGCTGGGTTGCTTGTTTGTTTTTCATAGACTGGACCAGGGAGATAATTCTTTCAGTTTAGTATCCCTGGCACTGTGCACTGCACAGAATATGCACCCAGTGAAGGTATACTGAATGAATAATATGTAAAAATAAGCTATTGTGAACATACTAGTCATTTTTATTTACCCTAATTTTTCTGCTTTTTTTCTCTTGTTTCCCTATCCTGTAAAGCAGGAGACTATTGCTGTAGACCATGCAAAAAAACGGGAGTGGAAATTTTGTGTGTATGACTAAATTAAATTTAGGAAAATTTTAGATCTGTATATTTAATAATTTAATTTCTTTAGTGTAATTCTCCTTTAATATTTTTAGGATAGCGTTAGTCTCAATGTGGCTTAGTTTGGTTTTCTGTCTTAAGGATTCAATATGTCAACCAGATAAGGTAGATTTAAAATGTTTTTTGGGAGAAATAGTCACAAAATGCACCATTCATTATGTAATTATATTGCTAGCTACATATATAGAGAGACAGGAAGCCTGTATATAGCTTCTTTCCTGAGAATGTAAGCTGAAAAATTGGAAACCTAGAACAGCAAATGGTGTGGTTTAAGACTGTAGACAAACTGCTGACGTTTCTCTCATGCAAGCTGAATATTCTATTCTATATAAGCCATTTCTATAGCTGATTGGACAATGCCTACCTGCCACCTACATTAGGGGAGTATTTTACTTTATCCTATTAATTTAAGTGTTAATATCATACAGATGCATGTTAAATTTAAGTGAGTATTGAGTCTGCTACTCCCTGTCAAACAGCTCTGTCTAAAAGTTAATTGTTATCTTTCTTAACCTTCTGGAGGACTCTGTCACAAAACCAAAAATTATCCTTGGTTTCAATACTTCTTATGCAAACACCTGGATGTCCACTACTAGTGACATGAACGTTGGAGTGATCCCTAAAACCAAGCACTAAATCCCATTATTTGAACTAAACTAGAAATACTCCTACTTACCAGTGAACCAAACAAATCATACTGAATCAACTGATATATGTCCTTTGACTGATGAAAGTCTTATTTGTAACAAACTTGGAATACCTCAGAAATCAGGGTCACTGACAACATACTTGGGAAATTTAACCAAAATACAAAAATTGTCCAAAAGAAGTGTTGAGTGATGGCTAAGGTTATATTCTATGGGCCTTCTCTTCTTCTGTGTGTCTTATGAGCAAAACACAGATTGCATTTTCTCCCAGACTGTCCTGGATATAGCCAGTGTTTATATAGTTAGGAATAAAGGGTAGCTTTGCCAGCAGTCTAGAAGACAGATAGTATCTCCTTCTGGAGCACAAAAGATCAAAAGCTTATCTCCATTATAGATGATTTGTGTTACTGAAACATTTTTCCCTTTCCTGTAATAAAGTCTACTGCATAAGCAAGATCACCTATTTGTCTCCAATGGAAATTGAGGTCAAGGAGATCATTGCAAGGAAAGTTGATAGTCTTGTGTAGCTATTGCTGTGAATAATCAAATACTTTGTTTCTGAACTAGGAGTCTTAGAATTTTTGCTCTGAAACACTGGTAGGATATTTAAGCTACAAGTATGATAAAATTTCTGACCCTTCAGAGTTCTTGGAACTCCTTTCCATTTTCTCAGTGAAATATTACTTACCTATAAAGATTCTCTTCAATCCAATAATCGCCACACATCTATGCAAACATTTCCTGAGTAGTTGTAATGTTTAAATTAACAGTTTAGAAAATGATTATAGAACATAAACTATGCAGGAGCTGTAGGTTTCTTGGTCATTTTCTCCTTCTCCTCAGTTCTACCATCACCATATTTAGCGGTGGGCTTTCAACCTTCGTTTTGTGGCCAAAACTACTTTCTTGTTTCACGAAGAGAAAGTTTATCACCATCTCTTCTTCACAGTTGGCTTCACCGAAGTAGGAAAATGAAACTGTCTCTACATAATCAGCTTTAGCCAGGTATCAAAACAAAGTTGTTTGTTTAGAGGAAACATTTTATTACTTTGAGGAAATTGAAGAATTGAGTAATTTTTGAAGTCAATTAGTAAGAGAAAAAATAATCACTCTCTTTAACCAAGTTTCAACTGAATTATATTAACCACATGGGGGGGTGCAGGAAAAAAACCCACAATGCCAATTTTTCTTTAAGGGGTGAGAGAAAATGATTCCTTTTGTACGTTTTCCTGCCTTTATGACTTTTTCCAGAATTGCAGAGCAAATAAATCATATGAAAATTAAGTTAGATGAAAGGCAATGGAAAGCCAGAACAAAAATCGTTTATGAACTAAGAATTCCCACTAATAAAAATATATGAAAATATCTCCAACTATTTAATTTTATCTGCTTTATTCACTAAAAATTTATTTTGTGGATAGAGTTTATTTCTTCCTCCAAAGAATAGAGTCCAAAGCTTTCTGAAGAACAATTTGGACCATCTTTTATATGGGCTAGAGTTTAATTAATATACTATCTTCCAAATTCTAATACTTGTGTCAAATTCTACATTTTATAAGTAGGATTATGTAATCAAAAGTAAAAATGTACTTAAAGATATTTTCCTGGTAAAAAAGATGAGAGAAACACAAATATTAATATCTCAATACAATGTTTTGATAAGAAGCAGTGTTCCACATAAACAGTTTTTATAGATTCAATCTTTTTTTAGTTAAAAGGAAAAACTCAGGTGTTAGTAATGTGGCAAAACTTTCAGATAAACTGAAAACAGCTAAGTAGTTTCATAAGGTCAATTTTATTAGCAATAAAAATGAAGCAGCTATTAATTTTCTGCTGACATGGTACACTTCTGCAAATGTTCATGTGAATCAGCTTATACTGTGGCAGATGGTTCCTCAGGCAGTAAACATAGGGAAACACAGCAGCAAAAGAATTTTCACAACCAAACAAGACAAAACAGTATATATTAAAAGCAATAGTTTTGGCTGGGTATTTAGCTCAGCGGCACAGCACCTACTTGGCAAGTGCAATGTCTTGAGTTCAATTCCCAGTACCGGAAAAAAAAAAAAAAAAAACCAACAAAAAAGAAGAAGAAGAAAAAAAAAGCAATAGTTAATTTTTTTTTTCTCTTTTCTCTTATGTTTCCTTCCAATAAATACCATGAGAGGTTCAGGATAGAAACAGAACTTGAAAGTAAGTGAACATTGAAAATCCAATGTGAATTTTGAAAACTAGCACACATAAATAACATATTCTCTGTGGCTCCTGACAGATATTTCATCTATTAGACTGGAAGCATAAATTCTCTACAACACTATTAATTTAAAAGAAAATCGGGGGCTGGGGATTTAGCTCAGCGGCAAAGCGCCTGCCTGCCAAGAGCAAGGTCGTGAGTTCGGTTCCTGGTACCGGAGAAAAACCAAAAAAAAAAAAAAAAAAAAAAGAAAATCAAGGAAGTTAATAAAAAATGGGGATGATCCTACCACACCATTAGTGGGACCTGGCCTGACCTAGTGTAACTTTTAGAGGGGAGAATGTACTCAGAGTGTAGAAAATGGGGTACATGGCTTTACTGTTGTCTGCAGGTAAGACTCTTCTGGCTCTGCGGAGTTTGCTTTGCATATGCATGCGAGAATGCCCTTGTCCTTGGTGTTCTCCCTCTCCCATACATTTATCCTCTTCTTCCATGATGTCTCTGTTTTGATACACGTTTGCCTAGATCTTAACATTCTACCAAGTGGACCACTCAATTTCTAGAAGTCATGGTTTTGTTCATCAGAACACTTTAAAGGCCCGTTCCCTTAGGCTTTGGGATAAGGGCTCAAAAGGCTGGGGAAAAGTACAGGGTTGGAGTACATAGATTGTTCCACTAAGAGGAATGTAGGTTGATTGACAGATCCAACACACCTCTGAAACTGTTGAGTTGCAAATGTCATAGAAATTTCTCTCTATATATCCCTCACTAAAAGAAAGATTAAATTTAAAAATAGAGTAAGAGCTAAAAGACAAATAAATTTCAAGGCATGATTCCAGATTCTATGATCCTCTTCAGTGATTCAAAAGAGATGTTGATTCTATAGGAAGCTGAAAAAATCTATAGCCAGAACAAAATTTAAGGATACATTTTTGAATGGTTTCTTCCAATAGTACAATCTGAGAATTCAAGATTTAAAAGTTAGAGAAAGGAATGAAGTGGATAGTTTTCCATTCACCAAGTTCTCTTGTCTGGACGAAATCAGTATTACCAGTTTCCAAACAGAATTTCCAAAGACAGAAGCAAATGCATGCCTTCTTGTAGCAGCATGTGGGTCCACAGTGGTAATGAAACATAGACTTCTTAATGACTACAGCTCCAGTATCACTGCAGACTGGGAACCTCCACTGAATGAAGATGGAGTCCTATGGAATCATCCAGAAAGGAGTATCAGAACTTCATCCAGTCTATTCTGTCATTTCCTTTCTCCTGCCATTTGTCCTCACTTCCATTTTCTTCTTCTGTTTTCTTCATTGAAGTGTAGCTTAACAGGAGGAAGAGCATTGGATTTAGAACAAATTTATGCCTCAAATGCCACTGTGATACCAGATACATCATTTTATCATTTTGTCTCCAATTCTCCATTTGTGACATGGAAATCATATGTATCTGATAGTTGTTGAACAAGAACTATCTGTAATAACAGAGGTAAAGGACAAAAACAATTATTTGAGTTAATTAAAAAATAGGTGTTTGTGAACACATGGTATTGTGTTATCATGTTGAAAATTAGAAGAGAACAAAAGTCATAATGGAAATGTTGGCTAGTACCCTTTGGTGGTAATTCTCATACTTTAGGAGAAAAGAAAAATATACCCTGAAGAATGGTTCATAATGTGTAACTGCTGTCATGTATTGACCATTATAGGCAGAAACTTCTACATATGAAAACATTCCTACAGTGCTTTTTTAAAATCTCGTAGAATCTGTGTAGCTATGATATATTTACCAATGTAGAAATTGTGTTTTTTAATCAATCAGCAGAACAGAAATATCATTGGATCAGCCATCACAGGAAAAAACTTTCATCACAGTAGAAATAGAAAGTTAAGAACCTGCAGTACCAAAACTTGTATGAAAAAAAGTGATGTCAGAAGCCTAAGAACAATTTAAATGTGCAATTTTCTTATTAGACTGCATAATCTCTGCAGCAGTTTTCAAAGAATGTGTGGATTATTCATTTTTAGAAAATTATCAATGCTAAGACACATAAGAAATTTATTTCTACATTGTGAAAGTAATTACTATGTTATGGTTTGTGTCTGGGTGTCCCCCTAAAGCTTCATGCGGCCATGGGGCAGGCTTTTAGAGTTTGACTAATTATGGGTGTGAGAGCTACACCCGCCCTGGGGGGGACAGTTTGCATATGTAAGGGAGAGGAAGAGGCTGCTTGCCGCCATTCCTCCCTTTTGGGCTTGTTGCTTTTGCTGTGTTCTGCCGCCATGAGCTGTAACCCTCTGCCATGTGCCATTCTTCCTTGTAACCTACCCAGTATGGACTGAAACCTCCACAAACTGTAAGCGAAATAAACCTTTCCTTCCTTAATTTTGAGCTTCAAGTATTTTTTCTCAGCAACAAGATGAAAGTTACCAAGACAGTACAGAATTTCTTTCAGTGAAAAATATGCCAGAATTGTCATTTGCTCTTCCACACTACTTCCAAGAATGAGCTGGCCAATGAGCCAGGTAGGTGGACTACTTAATTTATAAGGAAGGGAATCTGCCCTTCTCTGAAACATCTGTGCAAAGTTGCTTCAAATTGTGCCAGGAAGACTGCTAATGCCGATGCAGACACCTGCTGTGCTTAGTGGCTTTGCATCAGATGCACTGAGGAGCCCTCAGCTGCCAGGTATATTCAAATTGTTGGTAATTTAAACCAGGCTGAATAAAAATATGCATGAGAAGTCCAGCAGCCTATCATACAGAGAATGTTACTTCATTACCTGCTTTCTGAGTTTTCATTCATTGTAATCCAGCCGAAACCATCATTTGCTTCCCAGAGAAAGAAAATATAGCACAGAACTTGGCCGTCTCAACTCTGAAAGCATTTGAGTGCTCTGATAAAAGACAAAAATGCTCATGTTCTCAAAACATTTTATTCTTTCATCCTCTCAGTTCCCTTGTTGCCATGGTCACCTCTCAGAACAGCAGAGCTCCCCATGAACAACCCTTTGATGCTGTGTCCTTCTTTCTGCCCATTTTCTTGTCTAGTGTTCATGTGTCTCATCTTTTCCTGACTTCTATCTACTACCTCTCTCCTTCTGATACAGGCTGGCGAGAACAGATACACTGACCATGTTAATGACTATGTTTTAAAACTGCAAATATGATGCTAAAAGCTCTAAGTCTTCCCAGACACACTGCATCCAAGTTATGTGACAATAAAGGAAAACTAAACTCCTATGTAGTGTCTTAGGAGTCTGTCATATATTACAGGTTCCAATGTCTATCACAGGACTGTACCCAGCCAACTTGTCTTTAAGTTATAATCACAATTGTGATTATAAAGAGAAATTAATTTTGTTGCTGGTAGGCAAGTGGAGTGTATTTTATTGATTCATACAAGTAATTGTTTCTAAATATAACCTTTAAAAAGAATGAGAATGTTCTGCTATAACTACAGTTCCAAGTATACATATTCCTTTTTGTCTTCAGATTCACGAGTTCTTTGAAGCACACCAGAAGTATATAAATGTCTTAGGCGTTTCAAAATACCTGGAATTAAGTGTCACATACGGAGATTGTTAAGGATGGCCACAAAATCAGAGCTGATTCTCAGGAGAAAGCATTAAAGACTGTTCTTTGCTGTTCATGTTTTATGTACTCCCCCCACCATTTGAAATATTTAACATGTAGTAATACTAGTATTCTGTGGGTAATCATAGTAAAAAATCAGCTACCAAACATCTCCTTTTAGGGCATGAACACAAGTATAATCATATAAAGGAGATAACCAGTCTCACTTCATATGTGTATAGGTTCCCAAACAGAAACATAGAACAATAGTTAGAATGCCCATCTTTTAACAGTTAAAAAACTGCATCTCCCCATGAATGAATAAAGTAAAAGAGTTGTTTCATGTTCCTTTAAAGTACAAATTTGTTCAAATTAGCAAATTTGTTTCTGTTATTTAATCATGTGTTTTCATTGCTTAGCAGAGTTATAATTATTATTTTGTGCTGCAGCATTCAAATTGTTAGGGTGTGTATTTGCTGCTAGTACTTCTTTTAAATAAACTGCCCATTTTGAATTGCTGCCATTTGATTGTACTTTTGCCTGGAATGTATTTTACAAGGATTTTTGAGAAGCGAAAAATAAACAGAATTTACATTTAAGTTGTAAAAGTAATAGATACTATCTTTCTACCTTTTGTACATTAATAAAAGTTTAGAAGTTAAACAATTTCCCCAATTAGCTCATTTTAAAATTATAAAAATAAGGCTTATAAATATTGGGTTTTTATATTTAAGAGCAAAACCAAGAGTGTAGCTTCTTTTATGAATCATATTTATTTGTACTTAATAATTCATAACATTTTAACTCAAAACAACCAGGGGAAAAGGGACTTCCAATTTTATCTGGCATTTTTACATTCAAGAAATCCTGAAAACAGCCTTACACAAATCATGTTACCCCTTCTCAAAGGAAAATACAAAGATTTCTGAAGTCATGATCTTTTAGACATGTGGCAAATTGTGAAAAATCGGTAGTTTAGAGACTGGAGGAAAACACCATTTACAGTTGTTGAAAATCAATTTTATATTTTATGCCTTTGGTGAAGAAATACTCCATATGCTAGAGAACTGGGCATTCCAATTCTATTTTCTCCTTCTTCTTGTCACTTTTTTTAATACCAAGAAGAGTTGCCCATCCACTTTTAACAGTTACTCACTAGAGGTGATAAAACTTTCAGCTCTTTTAGAGTAGTTTAGGTACTGTAAGTATTACAGGCTTACTGAAAAATAATCTACTTTATCCCCCACTGTGTAATCTAATATGGGAATATTCTACTGAGTGGTAAAACAGATACATACATATGTGTCTAAATTCAACTGTAGTTTTTGTATTCAAATACTATTGTTTTAATAATAAACATTTCCCTGCTGTAAAGAGTACTCATTTTTTTTTTCTTTGACTTTTTGAGACAGGGTCTTGCTATGCAGTTCAGGCTGAACTTGAGCTCACATTGCAGCCCAGGCTGTCCTCAGACTTGCAATGATACCCTTGCTTCAGCCTCTTGAGTGCTGGGATTATAGACTAGAAATATTAACTGTGATCAATGCTCTTCAGAATTTCTCTTTAGTGCAATTTTTGTCAATTTGGGGTGATTTTAATCCCTTACAGGGTGCTTAGCCACATATCTACACATATGTCATGTAGGGGAAGAATTGTCTCCAGTCGAGGATCATTATTTTTTTAAAGGCAAAATTAAGTTATCACAGAGCATTACTCTTAAATAAACTGATGATAAAAGTAGAGAATTTTACAGGGACAATTGCATGTTCCTGAACATGTAAAGAGATGATAAACAATGTGGTTTTAATGGAATAAGCGATTACATAAAAGGGAAGATTGAAAAATGCCTTGAATATTTAAAATTTTTAAAAAGCTTAATACAAGAAAATATACATTGGGAAGAATGATCAGATAAATTTATTCTATGTGGCAAGAAGTCTTTTAAGTGCTTTGAGGGGCAATGCTACTTTTACTATAATAAATTATCTCATTTAAGCATTTACCATAATTTGTGAACAGTTCATTGATCAAATGTTTACAGCAATTTCTCTCAAATAAAAATATTATGATGCATTGTCATCCACATTATTCACCAGGACTGTATGGTGCAACTTCTGACTTTCCTCAAACTCAAAATAACAATGAAAGGTAAACATTTTAAATCAATTCTGAGCATAGGGTAACGATAACAGTGCAGCTAAAGGCATGCAAAAGAGGGCTTTCAAAACTGCTTCAGAAAGCTGAAAGAATAAGTCCATTAGAACTAATGAGGAGCCTTTGAATGGGATGTATAATAATGAGTCTTTTATGTTATAAAATTCTATTTAACATGTAACATATCTTTGATCACACATCTTAGTTCCAAAAAAATTAAGTCTCACAAAATCCTGCTTTTCTTCTCTGGTTTTTCTTATAAATTATTAGCATTTTGATTAAAAAATATCTTGCATATCTTGGAAATGATAACAGTTCTTTATGGTGACAGAGAAACCATTCTATAATCTGCTGCTTATCAAAACGGATCCCTAGTTACTGCAAGGTACCCCTGTTTAAATGACAAAATTAACAATTAGAATTAGGATTCTCTTTGATACTTTGGATTAACAGTTTCTGTGTTCTACTCTGGGTATTTCTTGTCAAATGAGAACTAATAAGTACAAACTTATATTTTGAAAAATGCTTCAAAGAATAAATTGTTTAGAAATTATTAACACTCTGACAACTTGTAATTGATAAAACCTACTCTCTGTAACATTATAAAAGGCATTAAAAAGAAGTTTAATGCAAAGAAAATAAATGTTAGTTTTGTTTTTTTCCCACCTTAGAGGATTACAACTAACATAGCTCACAAATGCTTTGCCTTGTGCCAGGATCTGCAGGTAGTCAAAAATGGGGTCAAGCATCAAAACCAAGCACACGAAGACAACTTAATGAATCTCACAAGATTAATTCCAATGTCAGGAGTGTTTAGAGAAAGAAACAGTCAGAGATCAATTCCAGCACCATTTACACCTCATATCCTGTGAATATACCATTTGTAGAAAGTTCCTACCCACCTCAGGGAAGAAACACTACAACAGGGTTGGTGGGGATGTTTCATTTGACTCCTAGTCAAGTAGTCATCACACAATGCCCACCTGTCCCGACTGGAAACAGAGCCCAGTTCGCAGATATTTTCAAGAGAGATCCTCATATATGGGCCAGAAAATAAGTCAGAATGTACAGATTGAGTTAAGAGCTGTAAGCTATAAGAACAGAAAGAAACTAGAACATGTTTCTAGTTAGGATCTAGAACCAGACAAGGTCATGCAGTAGCTATGACCAGTGTGTTCTGGAGAGGGAAGGTGGATAAAAGCATTGGAGTAGACATACCTATATGTCTACTATATAGACCTATATACCTAGAGTGGACATACCTATATTCTGCCCTGAAGACCACCAAGTTCTATGACTGTGGTGTTTTATGTTTGGCATCTATGCAGGATCCATTCCACTGTCCACCAATGCTCAGCACAAGAACACAAACATGAGATAACAAAGCAACAAAATGCCTCCATGAACTCTTAGTTTAAGAGCTTAAAATAATAAAAATTAGAATTAGGGAAAGTTAGAGCTTAACACCAAAGTTATGGAAATTGAATGAACAACATCTTAACAGAAAAATGTCCAAATCTAGGAAAAGAATGCAACTTTCAGAAAAATGAAGCATATTGGACTCCAAATAACTATGAGCAGAAAAAATTCTCTCCATGACACATGATAGACAAATTCCAGAAATTCTACAAAAAGAGAACTACTAAAATCTGTTAGTGAAAAGCATCAATAACAAATACAGCCAAGTATATAGAATAACAACAGATTTCTCAAAGCAAATATTGAAGGTCAGAAGAGCATGGACCTAAAATAAAAGACCTAAAATAAAATAGTATTTAATAGGGACTATATCCTTCAAAATTCTCCTTTAAAATTGATGGAATTTTGTGATACAGAGAACCATAGAAAATTAATGACCACTTAGCCATCTTTTCAGAAAGTACTTCAGGAACTCAGAGAGAGAGAGAGAGAGAGAGAGAGAGAGAGAGAGAGAGAGAGAGAGAGAGAGAGAAAAGAGAGAAAGAGGGAGAGGTATGGAGAGAGAGAGAGACAGAGAGAAAGCCATAATCATCAAGGAAGTCAAAGGAAAGAACAAACCTAACTGAGAGAGTTGTAAAGTTAAAGGAAAAAAGTGAAGGAATCATGAATAGAAAAGTAATGTCAAGGGAGGAGTAAGTCAGTACCTTACAGTAACAGCATTCAATGTTAATAGCCATAGTTCCCAATCAAAACACAGACTGGCAGATGGAACCAAACAACACAACTCAACCGTAAGTTGCATGCAAGACACACACCTCATTCATAAGAGATGAAATAACCTAATGATGTAGCTCAAGGTTGTATAAAAATAAGAACCATTAAAACCTAAAGCTAATACACGGGCAGAAACTGTAAAGATGTGGTCAAGAATTAATGAAATTGAGACCAAAAAAGTACAAAACCAAAGAGTTGGTTCTTTGGAAGATTAAACAAAAGAAAAAACCCTTAGCAAATCTTACCAAAATAAAGACCCAAATTCAGGCAATTAGAAATGAAAAAGGTGAAATTAAAACAGATTCTGCTGAAATTCAGATTATTGGTAACTACCTTGAAAATCTGTACTGTAATAAAATGAAAAATTCAGAGGAAATGGATAAATCCTTGGATAAGCCTAAATGCCAATATTGAAGCAAGAAGATATAAAAATCCTGAATAAACCAATATTAGTGAATGAAACTGAAGGAGTAATAAAAAATTACAGACGAGGGTTTCATTGCCAAATTTTACAAAATCTTTAGAGAATACCTAACACTAGTACTCCTCAAACTCTTTCACTTTGAGCAGTATTCTCAAAGGCATTCCTGGAAGCAAGCATTATTCTTATTTCAAAACCAGAAAAGAACCCAACCAAAATAAGAGAAGTATACACTAATACTTTAATGAATATAGATGCAAAAATCGTCAATAAGATACCGGTAGAGTGCAGCAAATCATCAAAAAGATCGTACATCATAACTAAGTAGGATTTATTCGAGGATGCAGGTATGGTTCAACCTATGCACATAAATAAATGTAGTACACCACATAAACAGAAGCAAGGACAAAAGTCGCACGATCATCTCAATAAACACAGAAAAATGATAAATCAAGCATCCATCCATAATTAAAAATAATGAAAAAAATAGGAATGCAAGGTCTGTATCTTAACATGATAAAAGTTACCCATGGCAAATCAAATGCCAACATACTAAATGGACTGACACTTTCCCTCTCAGATGAGGAATATGACGAGGATGTTCACTATCACCAATTCTGTTTTATATAGTTCTTGAAACATTAACTACAGCAATAAGAAAAGAGGAAGAAATAAATGGATGGGGAAGAAAGAAGTTAAATCATTATTATTAGCTGATGACATGACTTTCTACAGAGCAGACTCCTAAAACCCCACCAGAAGTCAAGTAGAACTAACATCTAAATTGAGCAAGGTAACAGGGTGCAAAGTCAAAACTCTAAAACCAGTAGTGTTCCTTTACACCAGTGAAAAACCCTCTAAGAGGGAAATTTGGCAAATGATACCCTTAACAACAGCTTAAAGAAAAGTAAAATGCTTAAGAATTATCCTTAACTAAGGAAGTGAAAGACCTCTGAAATAAAATTATAGTACTCTGAAAAGAATATTGAAGTGGATCTCAGGAAATGGAAAGTTAGCCCCTGTTCTTGAACAGGCAGAACAAATATAGTCACAATGGCCATACTTCTAAAATTGTTATAAAGAATTAACACAATCCCAATCAAAATACTAATAATATTCTTTACATTACTGAAGAGAGAAATCGTAAAATTTATATGAAGCCAGAAGAGACCTAGAATTGTCTGGAGACTAATGTTAACTGAGGTAACTCAGAAACATGAGTTTAAATATTTCATTATTTCTCTTATATACTTTTTCTTAAATAAAAAGGGATTTTAAAGCAGCATGGACACTATATCTGAAAGTGTACCTTGAATTAGTACAATTGTCTTACATGTCTTGTAGGTTATTTTGCCTGTTAGTCTGGGTTTCTGTATATAGTGTAATTCATTGTATGAGGGTTTATAAGATTGTACATATATATGTGTGTGTGTATATATATATATATATATGAATTTGATGCTCAAGACATAATAGAAAGAAGGGCAAAGGGAATTGAAATGTGTTATGCACATGTACTAATCCTCTACAGTGAGTAAGATTATTTTGTACTACATGCATGCACTAATAAATGTAAAAACAAAATAAAAGCAAAGCTGATCTGAAGAGATGAAGAAAGTCACTACATATTGGTGAAAGGAAAAATTCAATGAAAAGAGAAAATATTTGTAAATATATACACCAAATGTCAGCAGACTCAACTTCTAAAACAAAAACTATGGGACAAAAAAAAAGATAGAGAACTACACAATCATAACAGGAGGCTTCAATATCCCACTCTCACTGAATAAACCAGACAAAAAATCAACCAACAATCAAAGTTGTACCATAGCATTAAATAATGGATTTAATGGGTAACTAGAGTGTTTTATCAAAAAGCCCAGTGCTATTTTATTTTCTCAGTAGCTCACAGAACTTGTTTCAAAATACACCATATCTTAAAACATTAAGCATGCATAAATGAATACAAAATTGAAATAATCTTTTGCTTACTATTGGAACATAGATGAATAAAACTATAAATCATAACAAAAGAAACCATGCAAACACAGGAGATTAAACAATATACTCTTGAAAAATGATTGGGTCACAGATAATGAGGGGGGAAATTAAAAAGATTCTACAATGCAATAACAGTGAAAGCACACTATGCCAAAACCTACAGAACACAACACAAGAAGTTCTGAGGATGTTAAATTGTGAACTCTCACCTTAAAATAATAAAGTGTTTCTAAATAAATGACCTAATTATGCCTGTCTGGGACTTTAGAAACAAAAGCGAGTCAGGTCCAAACCTTGTAGAAGAAAATAATTTAGCAGGATCAAAGTGGAAATTAATCAAATTGAAATTCAAAAATACAAGTGGTCAATGCATCAAAAATTGGTTCTTTGAGAAGATAAATAATTCCAGTTATTATAGCTAACATCATACAGAAAGAGAAAAACCTGAAAACAAGTGTAAAATAAAAAAAGAACAGGAGGTTATTTACTCTGACCACTCTTGCTCAACATAGTTCTTGAACTTTAGCCTGCAAAAACAGGCAACAGAAAGAAATAAAAGGCATGCAAATAGAAAAGTAGGAAATGAAACTATCCTTATTTTCAGATGGCCTGATTCTTTACAAAGAAGATCCAAACTATTCCAGGAGAAAAAGATTCCAGGACAGGATAACTTCATCCAAGAGACAGAATACAAAAACAATACATAAAGTCTAATTGCACTCCTGCAATCACTGAGAAAGACACCAAGAAAACAATCCTATTCACAGTAGCCTCAAAAAATTTTAAACACCTAGGAATTAACCTAACCAAAATGTCCAAGACCCATATCATGAAAGCTATTACACTGATGCATGGATTCCTATGTTTATAGCAACAGAATTCAAAATAAACAAGTTATGTATATGGCCATCAACAGATGAATGCAGAAGAAAATGTATAGACACAATAGAGGAGTCCTCCATAATAAAGAAGAGTAAACAAGCTCTTCATAGGAAAGCAAAATGAGCTTGAGACCATAATGCTAGAAGAACTACATCAGACATAGAAAGCTAAATATGTGGTTTGTCTTTGGAGAAGCCCAAAACATCAACAATTTAAAGAACAAAATGCAGAAATACCACAGGAAACTGTAGGTAGACTTTGTGGTAAAGGGAAGAGGAACAAGAAATGAACTAAAAGAAAGGGTGATATGATAAGATGTGATATGTAAATGTATAAATTGCCCAGGAAGATACATAATTGTCATATATTAAAATGTACCAAAAAATCATAAATTACATGTTAGTTTTCAGCCTGAAGCTATTTTATGATTTCAAGCAAATTACTTAAACTGTGAATGTCTCATTTTCTTCCTCTATGTATTTTGTTTGTTGGTTTGTTTTTGTTTTTCTTCTGGTACCAGGAATCAAACTCACGACCTTGCACCTGCTAGGCAGGCGCTTTGCCACTGAGCTAAATCCCCAGCCCCTCTTCCTCTATGCAAAGGTAATAAAGTATCCAGTTAATCTCTTCTAAAAAGTTTTATGAACATTCTTATCTGCTCATTTATTATATTATCATGCTGATTTAGTTATATGAATTTGTCTTAATACAGATGTTTAATTTTTCAAAACTCATAAATAATTACAATGTTGATAATATCAATTGCATGTTGATGAAGCTTCAAAATATATAAATCATTAAGACAATTTTTAAAAAATAATTAAAACATTACAGTATTTCTTTTAATAACTCTCTAGTTTGAATCACATTATTAATTAGCAATGTGTACATCAATTCTACATACTAGTAATGTACTTTTAACTATTAAATAGAGTATTGCTCAAGTGAAATTATTTTTAGTATTTTTGAGCTCTTTATACAAGCTAGAAAGCTTTAAAGTTTGTCTTAATAGCCTCAGAGAAAAACAGACTAAGAGATGCTGAGGAAAAGAAGTGAGGTAATAATGTATTTGTAGCTTCACAAGTGGGCTGTTAAATACCTGGTTTAAAGGGGAAAATGCTTGTACTTCAAAGACATGGTAGGCACTTTATTTGATTTTAAATCCTAAGTAGGTAAGAGTTATATTACTCAAATAACGCATTCAGGAAGAAGAGATCAAAAGCAAGATTAAGCCACCTCAGAAGAGGAAAATGTCCCTGTGGTGAAGAAAGGGAGTCAAAAATAAGTCAGAGTTAGGACAATTTAGTGGGGTGTGGTACAGTCTCTTAATGAGGAATCCTATGACTTTACCCTTAGGCCTAATGTACCCATCAAACATGACTTGGTGTAAGGGAACATGATGGACTTTGGCTTTGCTTCTTACAGATAATTGATGTTTTCTAGCATCATTTTATATCACAATGTGGCAGAAGCACTATAGACCAAATATGGTGGTGAGATACATGGAAGCAGATTGAATTTGGAGTAGTTTCCCCAAGTTCCCATTGAATTAGCACGTGCAGCACCATGTTTACAAGCATTCTAGAAGGCTAGAAATCTGATTTTAATTTTAGGCATGGTAGGAAAGATTTTACACCTCTGACTTGATATTTTGTGGGAACACAGACAGCTAAGAAGAAACTTAAGGAATCTGTCCAAAGACAAAGAATTCAGTGGATATAAGGATGGTAAGAGGTTACCTAAGTATGAGCCAATTGAACAAGTCTACTAAGTATGCCTCAGAATTCCAAAAACTTACTTGAACCCTAAATTAATGAAGAAACTCCTGAATCAAATTGTCAAAACCTAATGTGCCTTCATTAACTCTGGATTTACATTCACTAAAATTTTAATACCTGTCTTGGTTACTTTTCTCTCATTGCTGAGACAAAATACCTGATGCCCAAAATTAAGGAAGGAAAGGTTTATTTAGCTCACAGTCTATGGAAGTTTCAGTCCTTACTCAGCTGTCTCCACAGCAGGGTGGCACATGGCAGAGGGGAACAGTTCACAGCAGTGGAAAACAGCAAAAGCAACAAGAGCAAAAAGGGAGGAGTAGCAGAGAGCAAGCCTCTTTCCCTCCCTCATACTGTATGTAGGCTACCACCCTAGGGTGGGTGTGGCACTCACACCCATAATCCCAGCATTGGACCATGAATCAATCACAAACTCTAGAAGCCTGCTCCATGACTGCATGAGTCTTTGGGGAGACATCGAGACACAAACCGCAACACTAACATACAAAAGATTTAAGATTTTAATTATATTCAGTGATGGAAAATAAGCAAAATTATAGCTTTCTATATTGAATTTACAAGTAGTGTAAAGTATACCCATCTTTAAATTAAAAATTAATGAATAAAAGAAATATTCCTTGCAATATTTTCCCAGTAAATTATGATTATCTCATGTCATTCCCAGGAATGTGGCATTTGCTTGAGTTATATATTGACCTAAAAGAGGGGTCTCATACAAATATGTTAAAGGTCATTACATGATTATAAATTATTGATAATTGTAAAAAGTGCACTGTGTATTTTAATATTTGAAGTAAATATTAATTTCTATATAATTGGTGATTGCCATATGACTGTTGACTTGTATACACCTTTTACTTATTAAAAATAAAGTTTTGTAATAGTTCCAACTTATTACATATCAACAAACAAAAAAGAAGTTTCTGGTTGCCTCCAAGAGAAACCTGGGCAAATTATTACAAAACAACTGCTTATAACATAGAAACCATTCAAAATATTTGTTAAGATCTGAACATATATTAATACAGATTGTCTGAACTACATATGCTTCCTTTTGCTCGAAAGTACCTTCAAAATAGCTCAGTGTATGTACCAAAGTATAACTGATAGCATTAGAGTTTCAGGAGAACTTGAATGAAAACATTAATTGGAGTACGTGACTTTCAGAAGTCAATATGAAAATGTAAAGTTATATTACACTGCCAATTCAGGCAAATATTTAGATTTATTTAAAGGAGTACTGATTTTTTTCATAATTTTTCCGTAAAGAATCAGCCAGTAACTTTTAAGAAGTATGACAGTTTATAAAAGATTAAAATATTTACAAGTACTTAATGTAAAACTTCAACTGTCTATGGGTATTTTTCTTTCTAATAACAACAAAAGCTGCTAATGATTTTTTTTATTTTAACTACAAAATGTCCTTTGTAAAATGTGTGACAAAATAATTATCAATGTTTGAATCTGTATTTTTCCTCTCATGAAATTATCTTTATAGCTTTGACCTATTCAACCTTATTTTTAAAAATTTTTAAATTTTTAAAAAATATTTATTTTAAAGAGAAAAAACAAAAATGAAGGCAAAAACAAAACAAGAAAAAACAATAAAAACATTCAGAATTTCAAAACAAGGTGATAGGAAATTAATAATGGCTATTATACTATAAAACAAAGAAGTTGCTCAGATTATCAGCTATAGATATGTAAGATTGATCAAACAAGCATTAAGTATTCCTTTCATTAAACCAGTAGAAATTAGTAGTACAATTATTTTAGTTATCTTGTGTGTGTGTGTATGTGTGTGTGTGTGTGTGTGTGTCTGTGTATTCCCCTTCCTTCTTTTCTCTTTTCCCCCATTCCAGTTGTTCTTTCCTCTACAAAGAAGATAAACCTAACAATGAAATTGAGTTTCACATATGAACTACAATGAAACTACCAATAGCACTTTGCAAAAAAAGAATTTACTTCAATTATCACACCTAAGGCAGTCTGCATACATGACAACAGCACATTCCATGCACATGCATCACTTACACTGACAGCACATGTCTTTTGCTTTCCTGGCCTTTTTGTAGGACATACTTGACATCTCAGTGGTCTTGCTGTTTTGTCAGGAAGTTCTTATTATTTTATGTAGTGTGTAGTTAGCAGGAACATAAAATATTAATAAGTATTAAATTCTTAATATGTATTTTGTTTACAATAGACATCAACATTTTCACATCAGCTATGTAATTTCTTACAAAACCTAAAAGATAAATTCCTGTATGAACTACAATGAAAGCATCAATAGAATTCTACTATGAAAATAAGCTTTGTTTCAACTGTCACACCCAAGACAGTCTCCACACGGGAACAACTGCATATTCTAAGCACAAGTCTCACTTATACTGACATCATGTGTGTTTACTTTTTCTTTCCTGTGTGGCAGTCTTGCCACCTCTGTTCTCTTCCTGTCTTGTTCTCTTCCAGCTTCTAACTGTGGCATACAACATGGACTTAACAAGAAAAATGATGTCAATGAAATACAATGCAAAATATGTAATGAGTGTTTACAATAAAGCTCAGCATTTTCACATCGTTTACTTGCTTACAAAACCTAAAATACTAAAAATAAAAAGCTATGTGAAGTACAGTGTAAACACAAACAGAAGTATACCACAACAATAAGCTTTGCTTTAACTGTCACATTCAACACATAGTTCACACATGACAACTTCATATTCCATGCACAATTATCATTTACACTGATAGCATGTATGTTTTGTTTTCCTGAACTTTCTTTTTTTTTTTTTTTGTTTTTTGTTTTTTGTTTTTCTCCGGTACCGGCAGTTGAACTCACGACCTTGCGCTTGCCAGGCAGGCGCTTTGCCTCTGAGCTAAATCCCCAGCCCCTCTTGAACTTTCTTTTTTTTGTTGTTGTTTTGTTTTGTTTTGTTTTGTTTTGTTTTGTTCTGTTTTGTTTTTCTCCGGTACCAGGAACCGAAATCACGACCTTGCGCTTGCCAGGCAGGCGCTTTTGCCGCTGAGCTAAATCCCCAGCCCCCGCCTCCTGAACTTTCTTATAGGGCACAGTTGACATCTGTTTGTTTTCCAGTTGTTGTAGTAGTTCTTTATGTGTTCTGCCTGCCTGTTGAGCAAACTTTAAATATATCCTACAGTATTAACTCTAGTCACTATATAGCACATTAATTCTATAAAACTAATAAATGAATGTCTTTATGGTTGTAAAACTGCAGTTTGTACTCTTGATCAGTATTTCTTTATCTCCACCCCTCCTCTCAGACTCTGCAAGCACCACTCTGCTCTCTACTCCTATAAATTGGACTTTTTAGATTTCATATAAGTGAAATCATGGAGTATTTGTCCTTAGGTGTCCTTTTGTCTCATTTAAACATTTCCTGTATGTTTACTCATCTTATCTCAAATGGCAAATTTCTTAGGCTGATTAATATTCCATTGTGTACCTGTGTCACATTTTCCACATTCATCTGTTGGTGGATGGATTTCTAAATTCTTTTGCTATCTTGGCTAGTTTGAATAGTGCTACAATGAACATGAGAGTTTAGATAACTTCAATATCCTTACTCAACATATATACAAAACTTAGTAACAAAATATTAACAAACCAAATCCAGCAGCCCATTAGAAAGGTCATTCAACATGATCAACTCTGATTCATTCCAAATATACAAGGGTGCTTGTATATGTACAAAGAAGTAGATTTGATACACAAGATCAGCAGAATGGAGGAAAACATTCTGACCGCTGTTGTAGATGCAGGAAAGGCATTTGCTGCCATGTCACATTTCTTCATGATGAAAACTCTCAATAAATTTGGTGTATGAGGAATGTATGGAAACATAATGAAGACTACTTATAATAAGTAAACAGCTAATCTCAATGGGAAGGAGCTGAAAACTTTTTCTCTAATACCTAGAATATTTTCATTTTTGTAATTCAATATGATGCTGAACATCTCAGCCAAAGCAATGAAACATGGGAAAGATATAAAGAGTATACAAATTGGAGAGGAAGAATTTAAATTATTACTTTATAGAGAACACAATTTTACATATAAAAGGTTCAAAAACTATCCAAGGAAGTATTAGAACAAATGAACCCAGCAAAGTAACAAGATTAAAATCAATGTACAAAAATTAGTAGCATTACTATAACACAGTAGCACAGAAAGCAAATAATCTAGTTGGAGACAGCATACAGAATTGGAGAAAAAATTTGAAACTAAGCATCTGAGGAGTTATTATCGAGAATACATAAAGAACTCCAAGAATAACGGAAAACATACTGATTTTAAATATAGGCAATAGATCTAAAAAGATATTTCTGAAGATACACAAATGTCACACATAGAATGAGGCATATAAAATTCTCAACATTTCTAATCATCAGAGAAATGCAAATCAAATTCACAACTAGATCTCACTTCTTCCCAGAAAGACTAGCTGCTATGAAGCTATTCTTGAGGAAATGTTATGAAGAAATGCTATGAAGATATTTGCTTGAACACCTGTAATCCCAGCTACTCAGGAGACTGGGGATAGAGGACCCCAAGTTTAAGATCAGTTTGGGTCACTTAGTGAGACCTTGTCCTAGTTCCCATTCATTGTACTACTATAAAAAAGACTAGATAATATTCAGTTTAATCTTGACTGTTAGATTGAACTAGAACTGCCTAGGATATTAGTCAAACACCTCTCTCTCTCTCTCTCTCTCTCTCTCTCTCTCTCTCTCTCTGTGCGTGAATGTGTGTGTGTGTGTGTGTGTGTGTGTGTGTGTGTGTGTGTGTGTTTCTGGAGAAGACTAAAATTCGGTCCAAAAGAGTCTTCGTTCCACTGAGGAAGGAAGAACCACTCTGATTGAAGGTGACAAAATTGAGTGGACTTGCAGCCCCAATAAAACAGAAAAGGAGGAGAAAGTTTGCTTATGGTTACAAGCTCAGATCTACTTGTGTGGGTTCATCTTATTTCTGTTGCCACTGTGGTTATCAGACTCCAGTTTTTCCAGTCTCTCAGTATGGGCACATTCAGGCTTTTAGGCTTTCTATGGCCCAAGTATGGCCCCATCCTTGTGCTCTCTTGTTCTAAAGATTCCAGATTCTCAGACCGAAGATCTACAAGATCGTCTGGCATTCAGAATGCAGGTGGTCACTGTGGAGTCCAGTCTCTTCTCCTGTAAGTCGTTCTTATAAATTCCCTTCCATAATTCATGCATCTGCTCCAATCAGTGTAGTCTGATCCGGGAATATGGCTTCCATACGTGCTGCCAGGGAGTCTATCAGTGCACAAAATATATAGAGTCCATTAAATTGGACTAAGTATACTTCCTTGAATGGTTTATTCAAGACATTTACCCTGGTGAAAAGCCACACTAGTTTCTTGTACATAAATGCTTTCAATGAAAAATAATGTAAGTTATCATTTTGTTAATGTGGTATAGCACATTCATCGATTTTTATATATTAAACTATCAATGTATCCAATGTGGTCATGGGATAATTCCTCCCTGATCATGGTGAATAGTTAAGGCTCTGTTGAATTTAGTTTGTTAGTATTTTTGCATCCATGTTCATCAGAAATATTGGCCTGAAATTCTTTTTTTTTCTTGTAGCGTCCTTATCTGGCTTTCAAGTCAAGGTAATTCTGGCCTTTTAAAATGAATTTGAAAGTACTCCCACTTCTATTTTGTGAGGGAGTTTCAGAAAGATTAGTATAATTTCTTTAAATGTTTGGTAGAATCCACTCTTGAATCCATCTTGTTCTGGGCATTTCTCTGTATTTGATTACTGATCATTCCTTACTTTTATTGGTTTGTTTATGTTTTTATTTCCTTGTGATTCAGTTTTGATCAGTTATTTTTTGAGGAATTTTTATCCCTCTAGGTTATTAAATATAATGGGGTATTGTTGTAAATAGTAGACTTTATGAAGCTTTTAAATTATTGATGACAATATTATTACCTTCTCTTTTACTTATTTTTTAATTTATTTGAGACTTTTCTATCTTTTCTTGGTTAATCTAGCTAAAGTTTTAATAGTTTTTGCAAAACTTGTTTTAGTCACCTTTTTTATTTTTTCTAGCCTCATTTAAATTATTTATATCCTAATCATTAATTCTTTTCTTCTGCTTCTTTAAGGCTCAGCATATTCTTGTTCTGCTTCCTTAAAGTATAATGTTAGGCCTTTTATTTAAGAAGATTTTGTTTAGATGTATTGAAATTTTCTACTATTTCTGTATCGTTATTTCTCTATTCAATGTTGTTAATGTTTGCTTTGAATATTTAGGTTTCCAATGTTGGATAAATTTATACTGTCAAGTGTTACACCTTCTTGAATTGACCTGCTTATCCTTATACAGTAAAATTTTTGTCTCCTACTATAGTTTTTAATTTAAACTCTATTCTTTTTTATACAAGTATAGTTAGGCCTATTCTTTTTGATTCTCATTTGCACAGGGTATATTTTCTCATTTCTTCAATTTTTAACCCATTGTTTCCTTAAAGCTAATGTGAGTTTTTGTGGGCAGAATATTGTCATATCATAGGATTTCCTTGTTGTGGTTTTGCTACAGTTGTTCACACCCATTTTAGCCACTATGTTTTTGTCCACAAAATATAATCTAGTTATCTTTAAGATAATATTTTGCAGTAAAGAGTTTATTATAATCAATTTTTTCTGTTTATTTTTTAGTTCTCTTGTTCCTTTTAGTGTCTTTCTTCTTAATGATTTTTTGTAGTGGTATGCTTTGATCATTTTGACTTTTTATTGTGTATCTACTCTAGGTTTTCTAATGTTTATTATGTTACTTACATAAAATACTATAACAACGTAGTATATGATGATAACAGTTAACTTCTACACCATAAAACAGGTCTCTACCTGCTTACTCTCACTTGTCATGTTTTATATTTTGGATGTCACAATTTTATATTGTTTTAACATTTTAGTTATAGTTCAAAAAACTATTATCTTTTAACTTTTATGGGAAGTTTAAGGTTATTTATGTGTTACCATTAGCATATTAGAACTTCCTGAACCTGAATATATGCTTACTTTTACTAGGGAGTTTTTACATTTTGACAAATGTTCACGTAACTGAAATGAATTTGACCTTTCATTTCAAGAACTCCCCTTAACATTTCCTGTCAGGCAGGTCTAGTGTTCATGCAATCCTTCAGTTTTTGTTTGCCTCAGAAAGATTTTGCCTTCATTTCTGAAAAATAGCTTTACTGGTTACAGTGGTTTTTGCTGGTATTTTTATTCTCCATGCACTATGCATATATCATTGTACTTTGCTCTGCTCTGCATGGTTTTTGCTGAGAGATCATTGAGGTTTATATGTTTTTGATGGTCTCTGTCCTTCACTTTTGCAAAGCTGATTATAATGTGTCTTGGTATAATTTTCTTTTGGGTCATCATGTCTATGGACCTTAGAATTTCATCAACCTGATGTCTGTATCTGCCTAACACTTTGGAAGTTTTCAATCAATATCTCTTTAAATCAGCTTTTAGCCATTTTGTTGTCCTTCCCCTTAGGGAATTTTATGATTTTTACAACAGTTCAATTGATGGAATCTGACAGCTAACACGGGCATTCTTCACCCATCATTCTTTCTATTTTTGTTCTCCTCTAAGTGCATAATTTCAAATGAGTTATTTCACTTGAATTCACAGATCCTTTCTTGTGTTTTATTGTATCTGCCTTTGTATGTCATTTTATTTATCATGCTCCAGAGTTTATACCTGATTGTTTTCTGTAATTGTTTAACTTTCTGTTGAACATGTATTTTTTGTTTCCATGAAAACATTGTGCTCTCTATTTGGAGTTGTAGCTCGCTGACTTTACTTCAGGAATTATTTTCAATTCTTTTTCAAGAAATTTGTATATCTCCATTTATTTGAATAGGTGTGTGTGTGTGTGTGTGTGTGTGTGTGTGTGTGTGTGTGTGTGTGTATTCCTTGAAGCCTTGCATTTGCCTTTACATTTGAAGAAATACTTGACTGTTTGACTCTACTATCTTCTAAAAGGAGCAAACTTCACAAATCAGGTTTCTGAAGTGTCCCAGACGTTGACGTTAGAGTAGGATGCACCTACACTAATCCTCTTGTTCTCTTATGGAGGAAATTTTATGGTCCATTAAACTTTCTCTGATCTCATAAAGCTACCCTAAGTGCTTAGAGCTTGCCACTTATTTTTACTAATATAGTAGTGCCCTGAAGTGTCACACATCTTATACAACCCTTCAGAGGTGGGAGCATGGGGCTGCATAGAAAGCTAAGAATGAACATAGAATAACCAGGTGTGTTCTCTGATTGTGCTTCTTATAAAGTTCGTAGCCAGTCCAACTGTTAGATTTATCCAGGTAAATACTAAAAACTGCAGGCCTTTTGTGAATTCTGAAGCTCTCCCCGTTTTCCCTGCTCTACTTACCTTCAGACTGTTCTGGTGACCTCCTCAATGTCCTCAGTAGGAAGAGAAAGAAAACAGCCTCTTGGGCAGTGTTTTCCATGTCTGGGGAAGCCAAGTGTACTCTATACTCATCTGTACCACTAAAGTAAATCATGGGATGAGAAAGTCTCTTTTCATACTGAAAAGAGTTAGTGTGCCTGTTCTCAGATCTTTGCTCCAAAGTTGTGCTAAGAACTCTTCACTGCACTGCAATTTCTGGCAGAGGTGTTCTCATTCACGAGTGGTTGTTTACAAATAAGGTTTCTTTGGGGACAGACAAGGGCGGACAGTACTGTGTTTTTCTCCCTCATTTTCATTTAGAATATTTTACATGTACTTTGAAATAATTTAAAAATTCACGAGTTCAAAGATTTTTGACATAAGGGAATCAAGAGTCAAGGCTGAGAAGAGCGAGATATTATTGGAAGATTGCTATGATTTGAAAGTCTCCTCCAAAAATCTTGATGGAAATTAATTAACACAATTGTGATATGAAGAGATGGTCATTTAGGAGGTGGGCTGATTACTTGTGTTATTTTGGGAATTGGTTAATTATTCACAGAATTAAGTTCCCAATAGATAATTTCAGGCTTTATTCTTTCTCCAGCTCTCAGTCTTTCCTGTTCTGCCTTTTACTATCTTATGATGCAGCACAAAGATCTCCTCCAGATTCTGGTGCCGTGCTCTTGGTCGTCCTGGTCAAATAATTCTCTCATGTTTATCAGTCAGAAGTATTCTGCTTTGGCAGCAGCAAATGAAATAAGACATAAAGATAATCATACTCTAGAAGTAATCAAGGCCAGAATTGGAGCAATAGCAAGCTACACAGAAATCAGCAGAGTTTACAGGTTGTAAAAACAGAGGAAAATTTGAAGCTTATTTTTATTTCTAATTAACAAAGGAAATAAGCAAAGATGAAGAAAATCAGTATTGTAATACATCCATTGATGACCAGACTGTACTAATACATAACTGCCTTCCATTAATTGTTTCTCTGAACAACATCTATATAATGTATATATTATTTCAAATTCCTAAGAAAAAAAAAACCTTTCCATACACATTATGGGTGACTGTTTTCCTAGCATGCAACATTCAGCTCACTGTGTCATTTCCAAATAATTATAAGCACTGTTACTAATGCTAGAATTTATATTCTTCCACTTTTTATTTAATCAAGAAGTTTGAGTTAAGTATATTCTATTAGCAAGGTACAATTGTAAGAACTGGATAATTTCCACAGTAAAATCAAAGCAAAAATGGTCACTATGAGTAAATGAAATTACAAACCTCTCCTTCTTCATTATGTATTCTCCCCTTCCTTCTCTACCTTCTTCTATCTTATCCCCAACTCTTTTTTTTTCTTGGTTGTAAAGTAACTTTGAGGATCTTTCAGAGTGAGTGGCAAAAATCATGATAACGTGAAATAAAGCTTTGTAATAAAATGATAAATAGAAGCAGGACAAAATTTTTGAGACAGGGTCTCACTATGTATTTCCAGCTAGCTTTGAACTCACTATATAACCGAGTCTGGTGTCAGACTTATGGCAATCCTCTTACCTTGGCCTCCTGAGTGCTGAGATTACAGGCATGCACCACCACACCTGCCTAGGACAATTTATTGACATATATTTATTCCAAGAAATTTTACTTAAATTTGGATCAGTGTCATAAGTTATAAATAAACAAATACGGGCCTGCCCTAATGGAGTTTAAAATCTAGCAAGGAAAATAGACATTAAATGACTTTGAAGATAGAATTTAACAATATTATGATAAATGTGGAAATTGCCAAAAGTTATACTTAATGAATAGGGATGTTATTACAAAAAAATTGCAGAACACAGGAAAGAAGGACCAGAAAATTAGGAGGCAATTGTTAATAATAGCATGAAACATTTTCAAAAACAATATTAATAATAACCAGAAAGGTAATTTGTAAGGGCAACTAACAGGACTAAAATGTGGAAGTCAATTATCCAGGTGTGTGTTTAATATTATCTATTGTTAAATCCTGTAAAAGTGTAAATTAAGCACTGAAAAACTGAGGAAATACATTCTAAATCAAAAGAAATAATCAAATGTAAATAAAGAAAAACAGGGGGCTGGGGATTTAGCTCAGCGGCAAAAGCGCCTGCCTGGCAAGCGCAAGGTGGTGAGTTCGGTTCCCGGTACCGGAGAAAAACCAAAAAAAAAAAAAAAAAAAAAAAAAAAGAAAAACAGATCAGCAAAAAATAATGAATAAATAATAAAATAGAGAAGATATATAATATTTCTAGATTTTGCTATAAAGATAAGTAGAAACATAAAACAATACAGTGACATGTGACCAAGATATTTTAAATTAATTAACTCTAAATTAGAATTAAGGTTTTGGGATGATATGCTCTTTTTGCAGGTTATAAAATTTGACTGTAGGCTGGGCATGGTGGTGCCTGCCTGTAATCCTAGCACCCAGGAGGCTGAGGCAGGAGGATTGGTGCAGGGTCAAGGCCAGCCTGTGCTACATAGTGAATTAACTCCAAGTTTTGACTGTATGACACAAGACAAATATTTTTGCAGCTAAAATATTTACCCAAGGCACACATCTCACAAATCCATGAGTTCTGGTCCATGACTGGCTCATGTGTGTGTTCAGGCACACTCAGACACACACACACACACACAGACACACACACACACAATTCATTTTGTTCAGATAGTACAGAGTTGATAGAATCTGTCAGGAGTAATATGTAGAATCACTGTGAAAAATAATCATAAAAGTAAGTAAAATGTAAAATTATGCAGGAAAAAGGAGAAAATATAAATATCCAATTTCTAATTTCATTTCCTTCTTTTTTCTAGCCATTTCTTTGAAAGTGGTTCAGTCTAATACTGACTTTTTATTCCCAAAGGCCAAGTAGCTTACTAGTTCCTCTTTTCTTTCGTGAAACAGTATATTTTCTAAATGCATTCCACTTTCATAAATAAAAGTGGAAAACTCCATTATAGTTTAACAAATTGTTTCTATGTGATAGTAGGGCTAAATAATAAATTCGTCAATTAAAATAAGAAAAAACAGTAGTTGCTTGAATTAACTCATCAATTAAGGAAACTAGAGAAAATGTATCATGACTTAAGCAGAACATGGGTACTTTTTGACACTTTCTGACACCTCCTGACACTTCTGCTCCCCTCATGAAATAGTGTTGCCCCTTAATTTGGAGTAAACTTTTCTTTTTCTACTCTACAACCTCTTTCAGTCTTACCTTTTATTTCCTTAAATTCAGTTTCATTAATGTTTGCAACAGAACTGTGACTCAGAGCACATTATGAAAGTATATATTTGGGGAGTCTGATTTTTTTCAATTCTTTATGTGTTCTAGATACTAGTCCTTTGTCTAAGGGACAACTGGCTAAAATGTTTCCTCACTCTGTGGGGTGTCTTTTCACTCTATTGGTGATTTCTTTTGCCGCAAAAAACATTTTTAATAGAATTATATCTCAGTTGTTGACTCTGTAGTAGGCATCTGAGATAATTACATACTTCTAAGAGGAAGAAATACAAATGACAGATAAATATATGAAAAAAATTTCAGCATCACTGATCGTTTGAGAGATAAAAATGAAAACAACATTGAGATTCTATCTCACCCCAGAAGAAAGGCTATCATTAAGAAACCAACAAAAAAGAAATGCTGGTGGGGCTGTGGGGAAAAATGAATCATACGCCATTATTCATAGGAGTGTAACTGGTGAAACCACTATGGAAATCAGTGTGGAGATTCCTCAAAACAAGGATTATAGAGCCTACTTGACCCAGAAATTCCCCTTCTGAATATCTTCCTAAAAGAATTAAAAATATCAGTGATATTTTAACACAAATGTTTATAGCAACACAGTTTGTAATAGCAACACAGTTTGTAAAATAAGAAAGTGTATATTCTCTCTTTCTCAACACTTTGAAATAATTCTTCATGTGGGTCACCTGAAGACCATTTATATCTCATTTCTTCTTTTGAACATAATCTATTGCTTGAAACCACATCATCATAAATTTTTATTCTGACAAGAATTTAAGAAACTTTCTACTGCTGTGTATATAAGGAAACACCAGGCTTTCAAAACTTCAATAGAGTGAATGACTAATACTCATATTTCATAAAAATTCATATTCTCTCCTATCAACTTCCT
Organism: Chinchilla lanigera; assembly: GCF_000276665.1. Lineage (NCBI taxonomy): Eukaryota > Metazoa > Chordata > Mammalia > Rodentia > Chinchillidae > Chinchilla > Chinchilla lanigera. Next base: position 21,961,948 of record NW_004955411.1, read on the forward strand.
AGTTTATGAAACATCCATTAATAAATAGCAAAATAAAAAGTAATTTGTTTTTTATAAAATTTGATCCAATTTATTTTTACTATCAGAAAATAGCCTTCAGAATTTTACTTACCTTCTTGGCTCTTGAAGATTTTCTTTCTTTCCTGTACTTCTTGCTCTTAGTGATCATTATAAAACATTACAGTTGAAACAATGACTTGTGCTAAGTGCTTTTTGAAAAGCTTTGCAATTACACCCACATACAGAGAACCACTGACTACACTGTTCAGTTTCTATGCTTCTCTTTGAAAAGATTAGCTACATAATTTTAGAGAATCCAATTTCTTTCTGAATTTTGTAAGACTTTTAGGAAAAGAAATATTTCATCGTACTTTGTCTCCTTTCTATGATATTTTTCAAAAATTTCATTGAAAATGTCAAATTATTTCTCAAAAGCATACTCTGTACAATTATAGCATGTGGAATTAGGTGAATTTTTAATCAGTTCTTTAGTAGAGCAAATATTTTCTATTTGAAATATAAAAGTTTAAGATTTTTCTGAGGGAAAGCATACCATCGTGCAAATATACCCTGAAACATGAGTAATTTTTCATTTTTCAATCTATGATCTTTGCATCAATTTTTTTGTCTAGGCAGCCACACATGGTATTATTATCTCATATGTACTTTTTGCCTAAGTTACTGATCAAGTTTTTCTTTATTTTCACTAATATGAGAATCTTCACATGTCTCTAAAGAGGTTGAAATTTTGATGTGTATCTTATTAAATTATGCTGTCTTTCACCAACAGGAAGTAAGAGGCATAAGTTTGATGCTCAAATGGTAAGTATTGCTTTTGTTAATGGACAGCAGAGAATTTCTTTAGTATGTTCACTATGTGCTGAAATCCTTTGAAATTATGGTAGACAGTTTTTCACTACTTTTCCTCAAGAAAGAAACACTAGCTTTTGAACGATGTCAGAAACACAACAGAAAATAAACTAATATTTTCAACCAGAAGAATTCAGGTGAGTTTTCATTCTTTCACTATTTACTTGTCTCCTGTCTTCACTTTCCCTCTTTGTTGAATGCTTGTTATTTTCTTTAAGTCTTAATTAAATTTCTTAGGTCTTTATGAATTAGTGTGTTGGTCAGCTTTCGTGGTTTTAGAGGTTCTGGTCCGTGACTGGCTCATTTCAAGAAAGAAATATCACTGCAGAAGGGCATGGTGATGAAAACCTGCTTAGTTCTCAGCAACAGGGAAGCATAACACGGGGGATGAATGTCAGTCAATTAGAGATACAACTCCCCAAAACACACCTACAGTGACCTCCTGCACATGGGCCCCACCTGCTAACAGCACATTTAGCTGTATAAGTGGATTAATCCACAACGGTTGTAGCATCTTCATAATCCAGTCACCTCCCCAGAAGCATGAATCTTTTAATCCATTCAAGTTGCTAATTAAGATTAACCTATCTACAACGAAGTTCCTCTCTTAACATAAAAATTTGAGCATAAATTACATTAAATCTTCATGTAGTAAGTGAATTTTTAAAATATTTACCCTATAACCCTCAACTAAATTTTTTTTAAGAGTTGAAAATCTTGTATCTTCTTCCACAAATAATACAACATTAGAAATAGATATATTGATTGATTCATTGACTGATTGATCAGATTGCTAAGAAAATGATCATTATTATTTCTATACGATTTTATTTACTGAAAAGTCTAAAAAGTCTATAATATACATATAAAATGATGGCCAACATAGCTTACAATTAGATGTATTTTAATAAGATACAATTTATGTTCTTGATCTTAAATGGTCACTGATATTTGCAATAATTTTGAATATGACACAGAGTGACTCATTTAACATGTAGCACAATTGCTGTCAGGCCCCCAAATGGACCTGAATGGATTCTAACAAGATTTAGAGAACTAGATTTCAGTCTTTACTGAAACTCTCAAGACTAGGAAGTTAAAATATTCATATAAATATCTTTAAGCTTTTGGAATCTTTAGTTTTTGATCTACAAAATGAGTATACACTAGAAAAATCTCTAAATTTACTTTCTGGTATAAAATAGTATGTGATCTGGATACACTGGAGAAATATATTTTTCTGATTTTGTTTTCCTTAAAAAGGCCTTTTAAATGTTTAAACTTTCATATAAAATCCTAACACTGCTAGAAACAACAGATCAAATCACCATACTTCATATATATTACTTCATTTAGTCAAAGTCTTAACATATGCATGAATCAGTGAAATTGTGATTCAAATAACGAAGTATTTGTAGATTTAGAAATATATTTAATGTCAAACTATAGCATGAAGTTGGCACATGTTGATTATTTTATTTGAGATATTTTATTTTTAATTAGAGATCTATCAATATATTCAAAATTTGATGAACAATCCAGTACATCATTCTTTTCCTTCTCCTTCACCTTCTCCTCTTCATCCTCTCCCTTCTCCCCCTCTTCCTCCTCCTTCTCCTCCTCCTTCTTCTTCTTCCTTATGCATAAATACATTTTACATATTGAGTTAAAGTTATATATATACACACACACACACATATATTATATATATATATATATATATATATATATATATATATATATATA
>NW_004955411.1:21964663-22096454 GCF_000276665.1 Chinchilla lanigera
TATATATATGGAAGTCATAAAAGCACAGAACAATTTGAACATAGATTACCAAACAATAATTAGAAAATCTGCATAAAAGCATTCTGTGTATACATTGCAATTGAAACAGATTTGACTCATGAGTTTTGTCCACCCCTGTTTGCTGTGCCTTTATTTATGAAGCACCTCTTGGACTAATAAAAATGTCAAAAGATGGATGTGATGCTGACATCTGCTGGCCAAGATGGTTGGTGGCAGGGTATGACCATCACAACTTGGCCTACGCAGACAAGTGTAGAACACTCAAAGTAGTTAAGTGTTTAAGATTCTTTACATTTCTGTGACTTGTAATATCATGTAGAGAAGTATATCACATGTTGACTAAGCTGTATTTCCAAATCACAACTCATAATGAAGGAAATATTGTGGGGCAAGTCCTTTGACCACGTTAGTTCTAAATGTAATTTTCATCTTTTCAGCTCTTAATATTCAGCTTGTTTGTGATCTGTCTTTATCTTTATGAAGTCATCGTTGTAAATATATAGTAGTTCAGAAACTTATTATAGGAAGTAATTTGAAGGTGCTTAAATAGACCAAGAATCAAATTGGTGTAAATTAAATGTAAATTAGTATCAGATTTTCCCTACAAATGAAAACAAAAGAATTCTAAAATTAAAAACAAGCCAAAAACTTAGCCAGTCAAATATTTTAAGCTAGAAAATAAGGGATAATGTATTTCTTTTGAAAAAAATTTAAAATATCAGCACTAGAAAAGCTCGATTTTACTTTTTTGGCACATTACTTTAACATCTCTAGGGTGTTAGGTTGCGTACTTGAAAATGCAAATTATATGATTCTCTTAATAGTATATTTGAAAACATTGAGTGAGAAATGTATTCCTTGGTGATTATTAAATTGTAAAGACCTTTACAAACATAAAACAATTACTTTATATATTTTGTAAATCTATTCTCTACTAAGCATGGCTGAGAATCTATAGATAATTTTATTCTGGCTGAAATTTTGTTTAAAAAGTGTAATGCAAATTATGTATGAAAGGCAAAATAAAAGATAGATAATAGGAAGTTGAGAGACAAAAGATGGATGTCTTTTGTTTTTCTCAAATGAGAAAGGGACCAAGGAATGGAAGGAGGTGGGAAGGAGGGAAAGGAGAAGAGATAAAAAAAGATGTGTTGTGCACGTGTGCCAGCTCCACACAAGCAATGTAAACATTATGCATTGGAAACGTACTAATAAAAATTGAATATCATAATACACACTCTAAAGTTAAAAGTCTAGTCAATTTGAAAAACTTGGATATTGTGAAAGGCCCACAGGGACCTAATTTCATATCTCAAGCTTGACAATGTACTAGATACAGCTGTGAATGCAGATGTGTAAATAATTCATGTATTTGAGAGTAGTTGTTACATAATAAATACTTAATAATTTAAACACTATCGCTACTTATATTCTTGCTTTATCTTATTACTGTTTTATTAATAGGTTTTTATTTTATGTAAATACTGTGCACCTCATTAATAATATACATAACAAGATGCTAAGATGACAGTGATAGAATGGAAAATAGAAAAAGACACAGCATAGTCATTAGCCTCTGCAGTAGCTGCAGGAAAAACAGATGTTCTAAATGAAACAAATGACATGAAAGAATTTGGAGGAAATACAGAGTAAAATAAAAATGTAGAATAACAAACTCAAAACTCTCAAATTGAAAAATTTGCTCCTACATGGTCTCAGGGCTTGACCAATAGTGTGGTAAGGCAGAACAAAAAAGATTAGGCCTGGGGCTTTCAACAGTTGGAAGAGGAACTATAGTTAGCAAAGGGAAACTAATGATAGCAGACACTAAGCTTCAGTGAGATGTGGGCAAGTTAGGTAAGCAAGTGTATATGAACCAAGGAGGAGGCTGTGAAGTAAAGAAAGCATCAGAATTCAGAAAATGATCTCAAGAAAGATTTTTGAAATGTGAAGATTGCTGCTTAAAAAAATAAAAAGCTAGGATACATGAATTATCAATTCTTTACCATTGCAACATTTACTGAGAATTCTGTCTACCTGAGCTTGGGAAGCCCAGGGCAAATATGATGCAAGTTTTGCCCCTATAGAATTTATTACACATATTTTTACAGAAAAACCTTATACCAGGGATAATGGAGACATAAACTAGAATAAATGATGACATGATAACTCACTTTCATGGAACTGATATCCACAGTACTTGAAGTGGTGGAAATGTGTTGATAGAAGCGTATGTGAAATGCCATGAGAAACTGAAACATTCAACAGAGTCTGAGAAAATATTTAAATGGAAAAGTTTGTCAGGCTTATGACAAGCTACCAATGAACCTAAAACTGTGGATAAATTGTACAACTTTGGTATATATATATATATATATATATATATATATATATATATGTGTGTGTGTCTATATATATACAATGGTTAAATAAATAGATTATGCATGAAAATCAGAAGCAATGTACAGGTGGAGATCAGAAGGAATGGGCTGGAGAGAGATTTATCTAAGATATTTCAGTAAGTTCATGGACACAATGATCAAGACTCCAGGATTTTCTGAATCAGCTTGGTTCAAAGTAACCTGGCCAGTTTCCCCTCATACTTCTGCTTACTTGACAGGCACCGATATATGGTTTAGAAGTGTGATCATTTTAAGTGTGTAGGGGTGAAAAAGGAGGCTTGATGCCAAGGTAACCGGCTTCTGAGAGAGAACTCTATTATTTCCTCCAGCTCAGGACACATTTATTCTGAGAGAGAAGACTGGTGGGAGGGTGAGGCGCCGTGTGGAGACAGAAACACCTTGGTGTAATCAGAGTCAGAATCAGGAGGTCATGTTCAGTGAGGGCACATTTCCTGATTTCATTGCTAGTTTCCCAGCTTCCTTCTTTATCCTCTTCTGTTCTCTCTCTTTTTTCTTATGATAACACTTCAAATGACTTTGTTTTTAAAACACTACTAATGAATTTTTTCATTCTTTTCTCACCATGCAATTCACAGCATAATGACTTAGCTCACTGTGCTTAGCACCATAAGTAATATCCATCAAGAAGGCCCAAGGCTACACCCAGAATTCTTCACAATTTCTTGCACCATTTATTCATAGGTTAATTAGATTAAGAAGCAGATTATTGTCAATTACTGAGTTTCTGAAAAAGCAGTTTTAATCACATAAGCAGACACTGGTTTAAGATGAGTTCTTTTCCTCAGTAGATGGTTTTTATTTGCCCACAACCGATTCCAATATTTTCAAAATTAAAAACTCACACACTAAGCTGAACCATAGTAATACATCATGTGTTATTCCTTGTGTCTTCTCACATTTAATATAATTTTAATGTCTATAAGAGAAATTGCTCTAAGAGTTTAGAATAATCCTACAGCAGATTAATGCTTTTGTTTGTGTTGGTATTTTAGGGAAATGAGGAGGAGAATCCTGAAAAATATTTGAATATTGTATGGGAGGCCTTGATTCTCAGAAAATGAAGCATAATAACCACAGTGCAGTTGTCTCATAGTAATAAAACATAAAAATTTGTTATTACAGTAAATTACTCTTTGGATTATCTTGATACTTGAAAAATGTTCACTTTTGCACATTTGATATGCTTGCCCTTATCAAATGCAGCTATCCTTTTCCCAAATTTAGAAATATCATACTGATCAAAGTGCAGTGGTACACACTTATAATTTTAGCTGCTTGGAAGGCTGAGGTAGGGAGATTGAAATTTCCATACCAGTCTAGAGAACATAGCATGACTATGTTTCAAAATAAATAGATAAGACTAGGGGGTAACTCAATGTTCCATGGCTTTAATATCTAGTAACACACACATCACTGAATTCCATTAATATGCACAATTAATGTACATTAATTACTAAAGAGTTTCGGCTCACATGAAAACTAGCCATGCTTAACTTGAAAAAAATTGAATTTAGAATTTTCGTGTATGTATGCTTTTTTCATCCTTAGTCACAGTAAGAAATTAGAATCATAGCTAGAATTGAGAATTTTTAAAAATTCTCATACTAGCACATTGTTAAATGTTTTGTGCATTTCTGGTACTTCCACTTAATTCTCCCTAACAGTTTCTACCTGTCTTTTGAAGTAATTGGATCCTTTGTTATTGTTTTTGTTTTTTGAGACAAGGTCTCCTTATGTAAGTTTTTTTTTTAAAGAAAACCCAATAAAAACAATGTTACAAAATTTCAAAATAAGGTAATAGGAGAGGAACAATGGTTAATATACTGTATGTTATTATATTCAAAGTAGTTGTTGAGAATACAAGATAGAGACATGAAAAATTATCAAACAATATAAGCACAAAGATTTTTAATGACATAATAGAAATTAGAAGTATAATTATCTTGTGTGTGTACATATATATATATATATATATATATATATATATATAATTTCTTTTCCTTTCCTTTTTATCTCCTGTCTCCCATCCCAGTTGCTCTTTCCTTTTAACAGTTCTTCCCATTTCCCAGTATCTATTATACTTTTTGGATCTTATTTACTCTTTTAGTTTTTTACATTAGGGAAACAATATGATGTTACACATGAGAGTCTGAATAATTTCATTTATGAGTCTCCAGTTGCATCCATTTATCTACAAAATCCTCAAGTTTATCCTTCTTCATAGCTGCCTAGTAAACCATGGTATAAAAATACCCCTTTTTTTTATCCATTCCTCAGTTGTTGAGCATTTGGGTTGTTTTCAAGATTTAGCTATTACAAATTGTGCTACTATAAACATGCCACATATATTGCTGTGGTGTGAAGTTTTTAATTCTTCTGGGAAAGTACCAGGAAGGGGAATAGCTGGGTCAAATGGGACTTCTAATGCTAATTATTTTAGGAGTCTTCACACTGATTTCCATAGTTCTTATACCAGTCTACACTTGCACCGAGTGTAGAGAAGGGTTCTTCTTTCTCCCAAAGCCTTACCAGCATTTATTTATACTTGATTTCTTGATGATAGCCATTCTTTCTGGAGTCAAATGGAATCTCATTGTTGTTTTAATTTGCATTTGTGAAGTGATCAATGATGTTCAACATTTTTTGTATATTTATTGGCCACTTAAATTTCTTCATATGAGAAGTACATCTTCATCTCAAATGCTCATTATTGGATTGTGTCTTTGAATTTAAAGAGTTTGATGTTTTTTAATTCTTTATATGATCTATATAGAAGTAACTAAAACAGAATTTGGTACCAGAAGTGGGGTTATTGCCATGAACACCTGACTGTATGGTTCAAGAGCCTTTGGGAATAGCTTGTGGGAAGAATTTGGAATGTTTCAGAGATGTCATCTAAAAGAGTAGAGCTAGAACACCTCAAGCTGTTCTGTGTGGGAGATTCTGGTTAGAGCTCAGAAGACCAGAAATCTTGTTGCTAAAGGCTTGGGAGATTTCTTCTGGGAAGAAGGACTGTATTGGCTGTTGGACTCCAGACAATGTATGTTGTATTGTGGCAAAAAGTTTGTCCTTATTTTGTTCATATTCAGAGGCTTCACCTGAGACTGAGATTAAGGGCTGTGAACTAATTAAACTGGCAGAAGATGTTTGAAGGTAGTCAAATGTTGAGGCAAAGACATGGCTATTGTTGGGGGCTTTTAGTCAGATTTATGTTGAAAATCAAGAGCAAAAAGGACAGCAGAAAGATTTAAATGTGAGTTTGACCAGAAAGTAAGCTGTAGTAAAGCTGTGACCTGCAAAGATAGAGCAGAGAAGATGTTTACTGATGAGAAGCAACAGGAAAATAAAAACGATGACCTGCACACATCACAGGAAGCAGTAAGTCTCCACCCTTTGCAGGCTCCAAATTGCAAAAGTGAAAGTCTTTGCTTTGCAAAGAAAGGCACAGAGCACCAGGTGGTGCCCAAATGATGGTGGTGGCCACACCAGATTCCAGAATGGCAGTGGCCTAGAGAATTTGTTCCTTAGAATTGGATTCAGGGTGCCCAGTGATCCAGGCACTCAATCTCTGAAGACAAGAGAGAGGTAAGCCTGGATACTGCTCTAGCCACCAGCAGACCTTAACATCATGCACATGGCGCTGGTTTTAGGCACATGCAGAATGGAAGAATTGTGAGGTTAAGAAAGTTTCCACCTAGATTTCAAGTTCCTGAGAGGACAAGCAGTGTGCCACTGCGAGGGCAATGCATGCAACTGTGAGAGTGAAGTCCAAGGTTCGGTGAAGACCCCAGAAGTTTGTAGAAGCCAGGAACATGGATCATCTGAAAAATCCTGAAAAGAAGAAGTACAGTGTGCCTAAAAGAGAATCCCTGGGAACTACAACCACTGAAAGTGCTGTAGGGGTGGGAAACACAAGCCCTTCAGAGTTTACAACTTACCACCGGTTACATAGGATGTTGAACATGGAACTATAGGACTTAATATTTGCCCTACTAGATTTCCGACTTGCTTTGGTCCCAATCTTTTGTATCTCCATTTTAACTATCAGAATTGAAATGTTTATCTCATGCCATTGAATGTTGGAAGTGTTTAACTTTCTTTTCAGTTGTGCAGGGGCTTGCAGGTCAGAGTTTGCCTTACATCTTGGAAGAGAACTGGAACTTGGACTTTGTAGCAATGCTGAAACTGTTAGGATTTTGGCAACTCTTAGAGATGGACTAAATGCATTTTTGCACTTAGGCATAAAGGAGTGTGCATGCATCTTTGAGGGGCCAAGGGTGGAATGTTATGGTTTGTGTCTGGATGTCCCCTCAGATTCTCATGTGGTCATGGCGGATGTGCTTTTCCAAGGTGGCTGAATCCACAGTTTGTGATTGGTTCATTGTCTACTGCTGGAATTGGTGATGTAAATGCTGTAATCACTCTACGGTGGGATGTCTCCATGCAATATGAATGATAGAAACTGGTTTGCTCCCCCTATTTTGTTGCTGTTCCTTTTGCTGTCTTCTGCCACCTTGAACTATTGTCCCTGTGCCATGTGCCACCCTGCCTTGGAGCCAGCTGATTTGGACTGAAACCTCTGTGACCTGTGAGCTAAATAAACTTTTCCTTCCTTAACTTTGGGTGTCAGGTATTTTGTCTCAGCAACAAGAGAAAAGTAACTAAGACAGTACACAATAATCTTGAAATTCCTCTAAATAAATACTTTTCACATTTTGAGTAGGGGGTAATTTTTCTGGGTTTGTGCAGTTGCTTATGCTTTTCTTCAACATCTCTTCCATCAGCATCTTTGTCTTTTTTTTTTTCCTACCACATCTCAGTTTTAATCTCCCTTTAGCAAGGTCCATTTTACTCTATGCTTGATAACCTGGTGGCAGGGGGGTGGGCAGTGGGTGTTCTATATTGTTCTTATATAGCTTCAGCCTTACACACAGACCAAGTCTCTGCTGACTTTTCCTCGGTGATAGAGTTTTCCTCCTTTACTTTCTTCCTCTTACCTGCAATAGATTTTACCAGTGGTCTGACTAGCAATAGTATGTGCTGTCTTTCCTATAGATTAAGGATACTAGGGGCTAGGGATTTAGCTCAGCAGCACAGCGCCTGCCTGGCAAGCGCAACATTGTGAGTTCGATTCCCGGTACCAGAAAAAAGCAAAAAAAAAAAGGATACTATTCAGTAAGAATGTAGCAGTGACAATGTGTTCTCCTCGCTCCCACTCAAGGAAAGTTCCCACCCTCTGTGGCCCTCTCCCTGTTCTGCATATAATGTAGAATTTTTCAAAATTCTTGCATGTTGGTCATGATCACTGGGTAGAGTTTATCTCTTCCTTTGCAGCCCTCTGGAGCTTTGCCTCTCTCAGTTACACATGCAGTCATTCCTCCTAGAAAGAAATGTGTTGATGAATATATAAATCCTTGTTAAAATGCAGATTCCAATTGAACAGGTGTGGAAAAGCTCAAGATTCTGAACTTATACAAATCTTCTAGGATATTCTGGTCACTGAAGGTACTTGGGGAGTGTTTGTTGTAACAACATGCATAACTCACTTTTAGAAATTCTAGAACTGTAGTTCTCTGTGGGAGAACTAGCATTTATTTTTTAAAAGCTATAAATATTATTATGTTACACAGGCAGAGTTAAAAAAATTTTTGAGGGAAGATTCACCATATAAAAAAGTTTACATGGGTTTTAAAAAGATTAGATTTGATAAGCTAGGAATATAGTTTAGTGGTAGAGTGTTTGCCTAGGGTGATGGAGATCCTGGGTTCAATCATCAGCATCAAAAATAAATAAATTAATTAATTAATAAAATCTGAGCCCTAAATTATAAAATATATATTTCCCCTATATACTAAATTTCATGTGGAATTATTAGATAAAACAAATTTTTGAAATATGATAACTATAGCAACCTGACAAAGTGTTATACATTTTTAAATTTTTGCAAAGCTTTTTAAAACAGGAGATTCTTTTTCAGGAATTTCTTTCCTTGAAATGAAAATCATGTTGAATATCCTTTTACACACAAATTTCACTGCAAAGATTAATTCATTGTACAGGGAAAAAATTGGTTTTTCTAGTGAAACAACTGATTCTGGCAGTTCAAAGTTCTTTAAGAATGATTTACTTAGCTTTGAACCATAGTGAAAACATCCTTGAGTTTAGAAAGTTTCTCTCATCAGGATAGGAGACAATTTTCTCATAAGATCCCAGGAAAAGGAGTTTTTTTCTACTAAAAAAGATCTTCTCTATTTTCTCCCCCACTGACTAGGAGAAATTAAATGTTTCTTTTAGACTAAACAAACATTTTGGATAGGCTTCTTTCTTTCCCTGGGCCTTCTGTTTCCTAGGGCATTTACTATGGAAAACTTGTAATTGTAAACTTTTCTTTATCCCTTTTTAAATGTAAATCTGTTTAAAGGCTCTTGACAGTTTTATAATCCAGCTTGTTTGTCAAGGACCTGGGGGGCATATTTTGAAATGTCAAGGAAGAAATTTCCCTTGTTCTCTAGTGTCTGAGAATGCATGGAGTTTTCTCCTCTGATAAAGATTAGAAAAATTATTTCCCTTTGTATAAGATTGACTTGTAAGTGCAAATTGCCTAGGATCTCCTCCACCCAAACTTTCAAAATGATTCCCACTTTTGTTTCAGCAGAGGTAGATTCTGACTTTCTCTTCCTGCAGCAGTCTTTAATATAACCTTCTTTGATTGTTTAACTCTGTCCAAAGTAATTGTTGCTGTGACACAGTAGACGTCAAACTTCCAGAGTGTATTGGCTTCTTTATACCCAAAACACAACCCAAAGAAAGAAAGATTTGATTTAGTTCATAGTTTTGGAGGATTCAGTCCATAGTTAGCTGGCTCCAAGGAAGGAACTTCTTGGCAGAAGGACTGACAGAGCAAACTTACTTAGTTCTTGCTATCTGGGAAGAAATGAAGGGGAACAGTGCCAAAGAGAAATGGCTAAGTGACCATATGTAATGATAAGGCCATGGCTCCATGACCCACAAATGCACCCAATATCACACTCTACTAATCTGTTAGACATTTCTTAATACAATGAGTTGACATAATTGGGGTTAATGCTACTAATTCATTCCTTGTCAACTTTACACCCAAACATATATCTAAAAAACATACTTAATCTCCAAATAATGACAATAGAAATTTCATAATTGTACCTAAGATAATACAACTATCCTATATACAATAAGAAATGCCATAATCCACCCCTACACTCTCTAGAGTTCTAGCATTTCTCAAAAATCTATGTTCATGTCTCTTCTGAGACTCATTGTAAACTTGTAGCTGTGAACTTTTATAAAAATCAAAAACAAGTTACATAGTTTCACAGTTACAATGGCACAAGGTAATTATTTCCATTCCAAAAGGAAGGACTAGGGGGATTCATGATATGATGATAAAAACAACCAGCAAGGTTATCATTAAATCCTGTAGCTCCCTGTTTAGCATGTGGGGCACTTGGTGGTAAAATCTAAGTTCCAAAGTTCGTGAAATGTCCAACCCCAAGGATCTTCCTGACAACAACCCATGAAGTCTCTCCCTTGGCCTGGGTCAATTATACTCAATGACTGAGGCTTTCACTGGCTAACATTCCATAACCCTGGCTTTTCCAACTTACTGGGGTATCCATGGTACCTTAAATTTCATTCACAAATCTTTATTCAGTGTCTGCTAGGATCTGCTTGCCTGGATTCCTAAGCCTTTCTGCAATCTGGATGAAAGCCTCCTTGATTACACAACTTTGAAATTCTACAGACCAGTAAAACCAACATCATGTGGTAAATACCAAGATCTACTGGCAGCAAAGCAGTACCGTGCCCATGGCTGCCATGATCACTGAGTGCCTGGATGTGTGAGCTTGGTGAAATGAATTCGAAGTAACCAATTCCCTAGAAAGCCCTTCTCCAGTAGACATCCCAGGACTTTCTTCTCAAATGATTGTTTGCCATTTTTGTATCCTTGAGCCTGATGAGATTGGAATCTTTCTTCTTATCTCTATAAAAAGTACATGGTTTCTTCTTAAAGTTGCTTATCTCTTTAACAAAAACACCTCTGTTGGCCCCAACTTTATACATGGTTTTCTTTGAGCCAATTTTTTAAATAAATTTTTCGCTTTTGTCTTTTGCCCCTGATACTAACTATAAATCATTTTTAAAAAGCCATCAGTAATCATCCACAGCCTAAATGTCTTGAAATTTTCTATGCCAAATTAGTTGCCTTCCCTTAATCTTAACCTCCCAAAATGTCTCAAAACATGCAGAATATTTGGAAAAATTGTGTGCCAGAGTTTAACATACATGGTCTCCAGTTCAACTATCACTGAAGTCCTTTTCCTCAACTGAAAGCTCCTGATTCTGACCTTTACTATCTGCATTTCTATTAACTTTTGGGTCTTCTGAGGTTGCACCAGAATTTCCCATTGAGCTCAATTTACAGTATTCTAGGGCTTCTATGACCTACTTCTCCAAAAGTTTCCACTCCTTCTGCATCTAAGTTCCAAAGGTACCTAAACTGTATGATCAGGTACAATCATAGCAGCAAGACCATTTCTAGTACCAAATTTCTGTATTAACTTTCCCATTGTTGGGCACAGTACTGGATAGTCACAAATCACAGGAGGAATAATTTAGCTCATGATTCTTGGGGATTCAGTCCATAGCTAGCTGGCTGTAAGTCGGGAACATCATGGCAGAAGAGTATTGTTAAGCAAAGCTGCTTATTTCATGCAGCAGAGCAATAGAACAGGGGAAACAACACCTAAGAGGGACAGGTGATGGACCACATATTAAATACAGATCTTTCAAACACAAGGTAAAAAGTATTTTTAAATAATTTCCCTATCAATTACCTTGGAATCCATTTAATATCTATTACCTTGGAATTTGCTTAATATCAGAAGAGTAAGTTCAAGTACTTTATTGATCTCGATTTTCTCTGGTTTGTCACACATTCGAAGATGTCTTTCTCTTCCAAGTGTGTACACATGTGTGCGCGTGCACGCACACACACACACACACACACCACAGAGTGATCTTAGGATCCAGCAAATTGTATTTTTTCTCAACATGTTTATGGGTTCTGTAAGAAATATACAGGCATAAATTTAACATTTGAGAATTTAACTAAAGCTAACCAGCACATTGAAGGTCATTTCATTAGTCTCACCTGCTTGTACATTCTCCATCAGCTATCTTCTACAGTCCTGCTCAGGAAACACCTTCAGCGCTCCTCCTGAGCTACTACAATGATACTGACTCATTGTGCAAAGCAGAAATATTTTAGGAGCTTTAAAAATGTGCAGATGCCTGGGCTTCGTCACAAGACATTCTTTAACAACTTTCCAGACAACTTTAACATGAATAGGGATGAGAACTAGATTTCAAGTATACAGATCTTTGGTTTGATTTACTCATGCTTATCACATAGTTCCTTTGAAGAAAATTTCTTCTTTTTATTAAAATATATTGCAAACATATTGCAAATATAATATGGCTTCCACATTGAAACTACTCTACTAATTCTCTTTGAAAATTATGGCACCGAATTCCATGTATCAATCCTCCTTCCCTACCTTGCTTAATTAACTCTGTTAACCCTTCAAGTATAGAATTCATGATCTACTGTCTCTAGATCTCCCTTTGTCATTTGTAAAATGGAATTTGTAAAAAGAATAATGAAGTAAACCAATTTATGTAAATTCTCCAAAAAAGAGTGGATGGTCATTATGTGTGCATTTAAGGAACAGATAGATGATAGGTAGATAGATAGATACATACATACCTACAAACATGCAAACATACATACATTCAAATTTATGTTAGATATAAATAAGTAATATAATTTGTTCAAGAACAAAATATTCTTGCCATAATTAAAAAACACTTTTGAATCCTTCTTGTTCAGTATGCTAAACTTCATAGTGTCCTTCTGTGCATATCTTTAGCAGCATGTAAATAATATGCTGTTCTATCTCCATACCCCTGAGTACTTACTTCCCTCACCCTTCCTAGAATGAGCCCTCTCCAGGAAACCAACCTGAAGGAAGCATAGTACTCACTTTGTTTGGGGACAGCATCATAAATTGGTACCTTTTAGGCAGATGCTGAAATTGTTGCACCTCTCTTGAATGTCCTTGTGGATGACTTCTTTGAGCTGTTGAACATGCAAGGTCTTCTCTGGAAATGTGCTTTGCAGCATGTCTATATCAGTCTTCTTGGACTCTGATAGTCTGATTGGGGCCACATCTTTATGAGGCACCTTCACAACCTGATTGGGGCTCTGAACTACACATCAGGCCACACTCCTCCTCATACACACACTACACCCACCTTTCCATAGGGACATCCTGGTAGAGATGCCATTACCTCTCAGAAACATCTCCTCCCTTGCGTTTGACTCCCTTACTCTTCACAACATGTATTCTGTATTTTACTTAGTATTTTTAAATGAACTTCAGTCTGTGTCTTAGGACTTTTGGTTTGCTGTAGCTGAAAGGGAGACTCATTAGCAGAAACTTTATTTTCCACATTTATGAGAGGTGCAAGTTCAAGACTAAGACCTTCTGGGTTGTAGTCAGCTCACTTCTGTGTTCTTACATAGAACAGAACAGGTAGAACAAGTAAAAGAGCTCTCTGGAATCTCTTGCACAAGAGTACCAATCCACTGGCTGAAGTCTTCATGATCTAGTGTCCTCACTAAAAGTGAGCCTTCAGTATCATAACCTTGGATAGTAAATTTGAACATATGAATTTTGGGGAACCTACACACTAGTCTATGTCAAATTGAAGTCTTCAGAAAGGGAAAGGAGGAGAGAAATCTTCAATTCTTTGAAGCAACATCATTTATTAGTATTTCTTTTGCAGAGTGAATTTGTATATAGTTGTCCCTCGTTACATCATGGTTCACTTATTCTGGCTTCACTGTATCACAGGTTTTTTAAAAAAATATACCTAATTCTGTATTACAAAGTTTTCACTGTATCACAGGATTTTGTGCTATACAGTAATTCACTGGTGAATACCCATACAGAATTGCACATGTTGCTAAAATTATTTAAGTTTAAGAGTCTAGAAAATGATTAAGAGCATATGAAGTGTTTATAAGAGTGTGGGAAAGGTTAATCAGAGAGTGGGAAAGATTTATAGACTGTGGGAAGGGTTTAGAAAGCCTTAAAATATGTATAAATAATAAAATAAGTATAATGCTGCTACTTCGTGGATTTTCACCTATTACAGGGGCCTCTGAAATGTAACTCCCACAATAGGTGAGGGATCACTGTATTTTTACTTGAAAAAATGTTCTGTAAAAAATTATTGAATTCATGAACCAGGGGTTTATAAGTATAAGATAGAATCTCCTTTGATGAGAACATAAAATATGTGACATCAACATGAGAATTCTTCTTTAATCTTGTAAGCCTAGGATTTGACACAATAATTCATATACCTTACTTCTTGGATTTGGTTACATTTATCTTAATCACACAAAAAAATCTAATTTATTTTTTATTTTAAAGATAAAAGAACTAAAACATTATCAAGCACACAGACAATCAAAAAAACATAAAAACAATAAAAACAATACAGAATTTCAGGCAAGTTGATAGGAAATTAACAATTATATTATATTATTATTATATTATATATTATATTATATATTATATTATATGTTATTATATTATATATTATCATTTTCAAATTGGTTACTCAGATAAACACATATAGGCATGTAAGATTGATCAAACAAACATCAACGGTTCCTTTCAATACAGCAATAGAAATTAGTAGTACAGTTATCTTAGTTAATTGTGTATACATATTTTTCCCTTTTTTCTTTCTTTTCTCTTTTCCCTCATCCCAGTTGTTCTTTTCTTTCAAGCAGTTACTTTCCTTTTCACAATACCTGTTGTACCTTTTAAATTTTATTACTCTTTTTGGTTCTTACACTAGGGAGACAATATGATGTTTAAACATGTGAGTCTGATTTATTTCACTTATGAGTATGGTCTTTAGTT
The DNA here is from genome assembly GCF_000276665.1 of Chinchilla lanigera. NCBI lineage: Eukaryota > Metazoa > Chordata > Mammalia > Rodentia > Chinchillidae > Chinchilla > Chinchilla lanigera. The sequence goes on from NW_004955411.1 coordinate 21,979,146, forward strand.
GCATCCATTTACCTATAAAAGCCTCGAGTTTATCTTTCTTTATAGCTGAGTAATATTCCATTATATAAAAATACACATCTTTTTTATCCATTCCTCAGTTGGTGGGCATTTGGGTTTTTTCCATGACTTAGCTATTACAAATTGTACTGCTACAAACATGGGTGCACATATATCATTGCAGTAGGATGTTTTTAGTTCTTCTGGAAAAGTACACAAAAGGGAAATAATTGCGTTGAATGGGACCTCTAACCTTAGTTTACTGAGGAATCTTCAGACTGATTTCTTCAGGGGTTGCACCAGTGAACACTCTCACCAACAGTGAAAAAGAGTTCCTTTTTCTCCAAAGCCTCTCCAGCTTTTGTTATTGTTTGATTTCTTGATAATAGCCATTCTTTCTGGGGTAAGATGGAATCTCACCATTGTTCTAAATTGCATTGCTAGAATGACTAATGATGTTGAGCATTTTTTCATGTATTGTGTTTCTTTATCTGAGAAGTGTGTATTCATCTCAGATGCTTGCTTTTAGAATGGGTCTTTGAATTTGGGAGGCCTGATTTTTTGTAATTCGTTATATGTTCCAGATAGAAGTCCTTTGTCTGAGGGGCAGTTAGCTACAGTTTTTCCCAATTTGTGGGTTTTCTTTTTACTCTATTAGTGATTTCTTTAGATGTGCAAAAACTTTTCAATAAGTATGAAGTTGAAGTATGTCCTGTGCAGTTTGGTTTTTGTTCATGAACTCTCTAAATATCCCTACATCTTCAAGATTTTTACCTACCTTCTCTTCCAGTAGATTTACTGTTTCTGTTTTAATATTTAGATCTTTAATCCATTTTTACTTTAGTTTGGTGCATGGTGATGGACTTGAGCCTAGTTTAAGTCTTTAGCATGTGATAAGCCAGTTTTTCCAGTGCCATTTATTAAAGAGGCTATCTTTCTTCCAGGGAGCTTGTTTGCCCCCTTTGTCAAAGATAAGGTAGCTGAGTATGTTTGTGATTGTAACTGCATCTTCCAGTCTATTCCATTGATCTTGAGGTCTGCTTTTTTGGCCAATACCGTGCTTATTTTTTTCACAATAGCTTTTTAATACAATTTCAAATCAGGTATTGTGATGCTACCTGCATTGATTTTGTAGCCCAAGAGTGCTTTTGATCTTCTGGGTCTCTTCTGGTTCCAGATGAATTTTAAGAATGTTAAGATCTGTGAGGTATGCTAATGGTATTTTAATTGAGATTGATTTGGATCTGTAGAAGAACTTTGGGAGTATGACCATTTTTACAATGTTTGTTCTTCCTATCCATGAGAAAGGAATGTCTTCCCATTTTCTGAAATCCTCTTTGATATCGTTTTTCAGAGTACTGCAATTTTCACTCTATAAATCTTTTACTTCTTTTGTTAGATTGATTTCTAAGTATTTAAAATTTTTGGATGCTATTGTGAAAGGTATAGTTTCTCTTATTTCTCTCTCAGTATGTTTGCTGTTTGTTTACAGCAATGCTATTGATTTTTGAGTGTTGACTTTGTATCCAGCTATGCTACTGAATTTGGTTATTAATTCTAGAAGTCTTATGGTGGAATTTTTGGGGTCTACCATGTAAAGTATCATGTCATCTGTGAATAATGACAATTTCACATCTTCCTTTCCTATCCTTATTCCTTTTATTTCTCACTCTTGTCTAATTGCTCTGGTTAGTGTTTCTAGAACTATGCTGAATAGGAGTGGTGACAGTGGACTTCCTTGTCTTATTCGTGATTTTAAAGTGAAAACTTTCAACTTTTTTTGATTTACTATGATGTTGGCTCTTGGTTTGACAATTGCGTTAATTTCCGCTCTATATTTATAATCTTCTCCCTTCTTTGGGCTTGACTTTTCTTCTTTTCCTAAAAGTTTGACATGCAGCATTATGATATTTATTTGTTCTCTTTCTGTTTTCCTTATGTGTGAGTTCACTGCTATAAATTTCCCTCTGAGGACTGCTTTCATTGGATCCCACAGATTCTGGTAAGTTGTATTTACATTTTCATTTGTTGGTAGGTACTTTTTAATTTCTTCTGTGACCCATTGGTGGTTCAGAAGGCTGTTCTTTAATTTCCATGTGTTATTGAGTGTTGTGGCTCCTTTTTCATTAATTTCCAACTTTATTGCACTATGGTTGGATAATGTGCATGTGATAATTTCAGTTCTTTTGCATTTAGTTAAGCATGTTCTATGGGCTATAATTTGGTATATTTTAGAGAACATCTCATATGCAGCTGAGAAGAATATGTATTCTGATGTTGTGGGGTGGAACCCTCTCTAAACATCTACTAAGTCCATTTGTTTAAAGGTTTGATTCAACTCTTTTATTTCTTAATTGATTTTTTGTCTAGTTGGCCTATCTCTTTGTGTCAATGGGGAGTTTTGGTCCCCAATTGCAATAGTGTTCTTATTTAGTTTTCCATATCTATTAAAATTTGTCTTATATAATTGGGTGATCTCATACTTGGTGCATACATGTTTATGTTGTTACCTCTTCCTCTTGAGGATTTCCCCTAGCAAGTACATAATGACCTTCTTTAACTTTTTGATCATTCTTAATCTGAAGTTCACATTGTCTGCAAGCAATAGCTACCTCTTCTATTTTCTAGGTTTCTATTGCATGGAGAATATTTTTCCTTCTTTTGGCTTTCAGTCTATGAAGTTCCTTTTGAGATAAATGTGTTTCTTATATACAGATTTTGTTGGATTTTGTTTCTCGATCCACTCTGCCAGTCTGCTTCTTTTGATGGGTGAATTGAAGATATTTATATTAATGGTTATAACTGGTATGTGTTGGCTTATCTTTGTCATGTTATTTACCTGACGTTGGTTTCCTACTTTTTGCTCCTGTTCAATTGCTGGCTTTGCTTTGTGGTTCTTTTCTATCATTGTTCTTGAAATTGTGGTCATTTTTGTCTCTTTCTAGAATATCTTTTAGTAATCTTTGCAAGGGTTGGTTTGGCCTTCATGAAGTTATTCAGTTGTTCTTTTCATGGAAATATTTTATTTCTCCTAATTTTGAAGGATAGTTTTGCAGGGTACATCAACCTGGGGTGGAAGTTGTTTTGCTTTGGGACCTGGAGTAGTTCACTATAGGTGACTGGTTTTATTTCTCTAATTATTTTTAATATTCTATTCTTTTCTTGGATTTCTGGGATCTTGATTATTATGTCTGGGTGTAGTTTTCCTTTGGTTATAGCTAGTTAGATTTCTATATTCGTCACTTAATTGTATGTCAGATTCTTTTTCCCTGTTTGGGAAATTTTCTGCTATTACTCCTGCAAATAGACATTTTATGTCATTTGTGTTGCCTCCTGCTGCTTATTTACACCTATTAGTGTTACTCCCGCTGTTTGTTTACACCTATTAGTGTTACATTGTTTTTCTTTGCATTTATCCTGCAGCTGTTGAATTGATATTTCCTGGTTCTTTATTACTTTTAAGAGATCTTGCCTTTCACCATCGTTTCCTGCAATGCTGTCTTCAAGATATGAAAGTCTATTTTCAGCTTCATTCAAGCAGTTTTGTCAGCTTTCAATGGAAGTTTTGATTTTCTAGATATCTCTTTGAATCTGTTTCATGCATTCTTATTCATTCTTGTATTTTTCATTCAACTTTTCTATTACTTTTCTATGCACTTCTATTTTTTTATATATGTCTTCTTTAGATATGCTGAGCAATTCTTTCATTATTGTTGTCATTTCATTTTTTAGCTGAGAGGTTATTTATGACATAATGTTTTCTATGGCTTGATGGAGCTGTTTTCTTAGTTCAGTTTTAATCATTTCAGAGGTTTCAGGTGTGTGACTTCCAAGTTCTCCTGTGTTGATATCTCCTGGACTTGTCCTGGATGGGGTGGAGTTCTGAAATTGCATTTTGCTCCTGCATCTTGTCATTTGGAGGCAGAGCACTGAGCTTCACTCTTCCCAGGCAGCTCACTGAAGGTCCCAGCATCCCTAGTTTTCCTATGATGGCAACAGGAGATGGGCCACCTACTCCAGGGTCCACAGGCAGTTGGTGGAGTGTACCCAACTCTCTCGGGGCTCAGATGTGCACTGCAATAGTGGCAGAATGATTGCTGCAAAGTCCAGGATCCCCAGGAAGCTGATGGAGCATGCAGGGCTCTGATACGAACCCCAATTGTGGCAGAACCCGTGCCACCAGGTCTGGCATCCCCAGTCAGCTGATGGAGCATACTCGGTTCTCCCAGGCCTCAGACTAGAACTATAATGGTGGTGCAATATGTGACACAGAGTCTGGGTTCCCCAGGCAGCTGGTGGAGTGTGCTGGGCCCAGATGCAAACTGCAGTGGTGGAACATGGGTTGGCATGTCCGGGGTCCCCAGGCAGCTCATGAAAATTAATATGAAGGAGTCCCATTACTTCACCATTCTCATTATTAATGGGCATTAGTCTTTTCTACCTTCTCTCCACAGGGATTAGACTAATGGCCTTCTATTTCTGGATCTGTAAGTCTTCCCCATCTCAACTAATATGCAAAAAATCCAGCTTTACCACATCTTCTAGCTCCAAATTATCCTTGCCATATCCAAGGTAATACTCAGTAAATAAGAGCCTTTTGCTAATAGGAAACCTGTCTTAACATTCACTGGAAGTTGTAAATGAAATTTTTCCCCTGTTACATATGTAACATGAATGACTGGAAGAGATGGTGCATGCCTGCATTACTAGCTACTTAAAAGGCAGAAACAGTAAGGGTGTTGATCTCAAGGGTTTGGGCTGCAATGCACTCACACCAAATTTAGCAACATTATGACATACAACCACAAGGAAATTTTTCATCAACTGGGGAAAAGACCTCAAAAAGATGCTTCAGCTCAACTTCAGCAACTTAAATGCACTACTTTTAAAATTCCACTTTGCTTAAAAATAATGCTCCTTTTCAATTTGATACTATGTTTTCCATTTTAAATTGTGTATTTTGGGAATTTATTTGGTAGTAATTCATAATAAGATAATAATGTATAAATTGGATTTTTTCTAATGAATATTGTGATTCATGTTTTATATATAATTTTTTCATATTTGATTGAAATTATTTTACATGTATATGTTTATGTACTATAATCTGATATATGTACACTTTATGTTCAAGTTATACATGAATTTAAAGTATATATTTGCTATCAGCTTGTTTTTATTTGTGTATATTTCAGATTCTTTTTCATAAATACTGGTATTAATGCTGGGAGTTTGGTATTGTGGAAATAAATACATACACATATGCACACATATAATTTTGGCAACCTGCGTCAATACTGTAAATCATCAAAGAAATGAACTTCCAAGAGGGAAACAGCAGAACAATATTTACATGCTGGTTAAAACACTAATGTTTGGCAAATGGTCTTTCGACAAGAAAAATGAACATGCTAGTTATTTTTTTTCCTTCTTTTCCAATGCCTTCACATAATTCTACCTTTATGAGTAGACAAATCCAAGATTTTTTTGAGTATCTGGTAATTCCTAAAAGCTTCAAATGTTATACACTGCCATGATTTATTCGTGCCTCTGCAACTTTATTTGTATTCTTTTACCCTGCTGGACAAAATACCTGACATCCACAACTTGAAGGACAAGTTTATTTGGCTTATGGCTTCAAAGGATTCACTCCATGGACAGCTGGCTCCAACGTAGAGACATTGCTACAGAGTGCTGAAGTGCAAATTCAGGTTGGCTGTGAAGAAAAGCAAATGAGTAGTGCCAGACAGGAAGGGGCTAAGAACCACATACATCATTCAAAATTCATGCCTCCATGACCCACCTAAGTGTGGGTCCACAAATGTGGTTTAGCAATCCCCTAGGGAATCTGTAAGCCAATGAAATAAGTAAGCTATTATTCATTTACTAAGAGAACAATAAATAGACTTCAGGGAAAATTGCATTTGTATATGTTATCAAAAGCAATTATTTTTAGAAATCCCTTAGGAAAAGAGCTGCATTCAGGTAATAGCAGATATTTCAAGTAGTAGCATTTATTTCACTTACCAGAAAAAAATAAAACATGAAGTTTACTAAAAAACAAAGAATTGACTTAGACAGAAGAAAGATAATACAATAAAACAAAGACACCTATAAATTGGTTGAGCTTGTTAACCAGTATATCTATTTTATTTAAACTAACAATAAACTACAATGTCCTAGAGCATTACACTACTTATATCATAAAACATTATTACAGCTATTCATTATTAATATTAGTAATGAGAAATTTCAATTTATAACCATGTCAAAGCATAAAAATAACATTATTTTTCAAAAATAAATATTTTAAAAATGGAAAATTGAGAGAATGATTCTTGTCACTTGGCACTTCATGTTACAGTGTATATTTACAATATTTGAATTAGGTTGACAAACATAACAGTTACTCATATTGATCAAGGACTTAAAGTTATCCTAACTTGTTCCTCTACTTTTTATTGCAATTCTCAGAATCCTTCTCTCGACACAGTTTTCTATATAGGTTGTGAGTGAACAATCTAGTACTGGTCAAATTCTTATAATCTTATGATCATGGTGACAGCGATGATTGTAAACATAAGGGCTCATTTTGGGAAGTGGTGTTTACCTTGGGGAAATTTTTCCTGCATGTTATATTTTAGATTTAGTATATCTCAAAAGCCTCATGTGTTTGAAGGTGATTGGATTTAGGAGACAGTTATATTTATCATTGTTTTCATCCACCGATGAATTGAATAGCTGAATGTGTTGTCATGAGATCAGCCCTGGTTGCAGCTGGCCCACTAGGGGAATGATCTGGAGAGGTTAATTCCTATCTGTGGCTACCCCTTTACCCTTCCATAGGTTGAGCAGGGTTTGGTCCACCATACTGCATCCTTTGTTGTTTTTGCCTTGGAGCCCATGACTGAAACTGTGATCCAAAATAAAACTTTCCTCCTTTAATTTGTGAGTGTTGAGAATTATGCTCCAGCAATGAGAAAGTAACAGACACTGGAGAATTGCATTTTCTTTAGGGAGTTTATAACATTTCTTATCTGCGCAGCAGCCACATTCACAGTTACCTATAGAGAGGGGGATATGATCCTTCTCTGAATAGACTTGTGATTATTCTTCTGATTTTCTTTCTTTGCCTCATCATTTCTGGTCAGTGTATCAGGGAAAATTTAATGGAAATTTCTTGCAAATTTTATTGGATCAATTTTTTTTAAAGTACAAAAGTTTTTCAAAAATTCACTAAAATAGTACTTGGATTTAAATGTTATTTTTTGATTTTGATTTTAGCTTTCTTGGAAAAACATTTCATTTAAAATAAATTTATACATTCAGACAACACCAGAAATGTAATGCACAGAAAAGCTTTATATCCTCCCATCTACCTGAAATGTAAGATGTTATACAGTCATAGTGCAATCATCAAAACCAGGAAATTACATTGATTAACAGCACTTTTGAAAACTACTTGTATTCATCTGCTTAGGCTGCCACAAGTACCCCAGGTTCTTAAACAGAAGATTCTTAAACAGAAGACATTTATTTTATCACATTCTGTAGGCCTTGAGAATTCCAAGGTCAAGCCATGAGCAAGGGTGGTGTCTGGTGCCAGCTGGATTTTAGACAGCAGCTGTCTTATGTGCACTCATATGCCCTCTCAATGCATATGTGCAAAGAGGGAGTTCTCTCTCATCTCTTCCACATCACTAATCCTATTGATCAAGACCCTACTTTTATTTTTAAAACCTCATTTTACTTTAGTTACCTCCTTACTTCAAATATAGTAACACTGGAGATCACATTTTCAGCTTATGGATCTGAGGTGACCTATAACACCTTTAATCTATGTGATCTATATGATTAAGGGGCTGAGTGTCAGGTTTTCATACTGTAACATTTTGGGGTGATATACTGAAATTATGAGTAGTGAATGTTTTTGTGTGTTCTGGCAATAAAACTCAGGACCTTGCACTTGTTAGGCAGGTGCTTGTGCCACTGAGCTACATCCCAACCAATATACTGAAATTATACAAAAGTTTCTCTGTAATATTTTATTTGCTGGCTTCACATCATCAGTGATTCTTGCCTGTACCAATTATTATGGAGACTGACCAGTGATAATTTTCTTTTTCTATTGCTCTTTCTAATTTGGAATTTTACCGTAAGGAAGGGTTGTCACTCTTTTTTGTGTATTTATTTACTTAATTGCTAATTTACATGAGTCTGTATTCATGATTAGTCATTCTGATTTATAATAATAAATGAGTACCACTATTGCCATTTGAATTATCTCAAATTTTGGCAACTGAGATTCCCTCCAAATTGACTTTTGTGAACTTCCAATTTACTGTCATAATATTTAAGAAATAAACTTTATATTTTGGACAGTTTAACATTTACAGAAAACTGTTCATAAAATAGGACAAAGCATTTCTTTGTGCATACCCCCAGTTTTCCCTCTAATTATTGTTTTGCATTGTTTTATTATATTTGTTATAATTAAAGAGCAAATATTGACACATTATTATAGTCTATAGTTTATTAGTTTGTTGAATTTTTCTACTTTTAGCAAAATTCCCTTTTCTATAGGCCATGAATAGACATCTATGTCTGTACCTATCTCTATCTCTACCTCTACCTGTATCTCTATCTCTGTCTCTGTCTATCTCTATCTATATCTCTCTCTCTATCTCTATCATCTCTATGTTAAGCCATACATGAGTTTGTACTATTGTATTAAATACTAGCCCTTTACCAAATCACTCCAGCCTCTCCTTTCTTATTTGTAACCTTCTGCTCTAACAGTGAGAAATCTTACTCCCATCATAATCCACCACCCATTTTCTTCTTCCTGTGTGCCAAGTATCAGGATTGTAAGCCTACAGTGCTGTGTAGAACAACTTCATCAATAAGAGCAGAGTGCCTTGCCTGTCATTTGTCTTCCCTTTGTTCTTACAGATTCCCTCCTTTTCTAAAGTCTCTTAGGACTTGTCCTCTGTTTATTGAAGTTATTTAATAGTCTAAAAACATAGACTCAAGTGTCTAAATCTAGATGGATACATGCTGCAGTGAAGGACATTATGGTTGCATATAGTTTAGGGAAATTATTATCAACAAAGCTGAATAAATGAGATGGTCTAAACAACAAATATAATCACACAGAGATGGAGGTTGTAAGTCTAAAATCAGTATATCAGCAGGATTACTTTCTTAAGAGGAATGCGAGGTAGAATCTGACGCATGTCCTTCTCCTAGACTGTAATTCTTTGCTGGCATCTTTGCTGGCAACTTAGGCATTCTTTGGATTGTAAATACATCCTCCTGATTTCTTGATTCATGTTCACATAACATGCTACACATGAACATATTTGTGCCTAAATTTCTTTTTATGACATTAGTCTAAACAAATTAGGACCCACACTAATGACTTCTTTATTGACTTAACTGTAAAGACCCTGTCTCCAAGTAGGGTCACATTCTGTGGACTTCAACATAACATTTTTATGTTTAATTGTATTTATTCTTTAAGTCATAACATATTTTGCCTCATATATTGTGTATACACAATAAAGATATTTATATCTTCTTGGAGAGTTGGGCATTTCATCATAAGTAACACTCTTCTTTATTCCTGGGCATGTCCTTTGTTCTGAAGTTTGTTGTGAAGTTAATAAAACTACTTCAGTTTTCTTTTCTTTAGCTTAAGCATGTTATATTCTTTTATTCATTTCAACCTATCTGTATTATTAAAAGGGAAGTGAATCTCCTACAGACAACATAAAATTAATTCTTATTTTTTACATCTACTTCATAATATCTAAATTTTAATTACTCTATATTTAGGCTATTCACATAAAGTTATTATCAAAATAGTCAGATTAATAACTATTAGAATATTTTCTATTCATTGAATATGTTCTTTTTCACCCTTTCTTCTTTTTCTATATTTTTCACATCTTTGCATAACTTTTCATTCCATTTCTCCTCACATAAGTAAAAACTACATGTGACATATTCTCATCAATATTTTTATGTGACTTATAAGATGAATGGCTAAACATGTTGCATTTTTTAGTATTAATAACAAATAATATCAGATTTTATATATCATATAGTATACTTTTCTAAATCAGTGTTATGCCTTTGAAACTTAGCCATTTTGAAATATGAGTTTATTTTATAAATTTCATTTTATGATATTGACCTAACATCCTAAAATTTATATATTTAATTTTTTATGAAAATTATTTCTATTTTCTTGCAGTCACACCAGGCTTTATAAAATAGCATTTAAATTTATTTTTGCACATGTATAGCAGCTTCTTTAGGATATACATAGAAAGAAAGAAATGCATTTCCAGTTATATAGCTACATAAATTTAGTAAAATAGTAATTTGTAAATGTGTATATTTATGTGTACATTCATATATAGTGTGTATACGTGAATGATTTTTTTCTTATGATATTCTTATTCTGCTTTAGAATTAAAGCTATGTCATTCTTGTGAAGAGACATGATTAAGTTTGTTTTCTCTCTATTCTCTACAACTATTTGTGAAAGATTGTTTTTATTTCTACTTTCTGAATGTATGGAAATTGATTGATAAAAAGTTATTGATAAAGTTTTCATTTGTCAGAAACATTCACTATCTTAAATAGATATTTCCTTGATAGCCATGTATGTCCTACTATTCATACTTTCAATTTCACAAGGCTGAAATATATTTTATTTTTCATTTTTGTTTCATCATTGAACTACAGAATATGTAGAAACGCTTTGTTTAATATGCAATCCATTGTAGACTTTCTAGTTTCTTTCACCACTTAAAATAATTCTACTGTTGATGAAAGTATGCTCATTAAATGATTGTAATTCATTGCTACTTGTTAAAGGCTGACTTTGTTGCCTAACATATGATAATTTTGGTTAATGTTTTATGAAAGCTTGAAAAGATTGTATATTTGGCAGTGGATAAACATATTGTTTTATAAATACCAATTAGGGTAATTACATTTATTGCAATTTTTGGATGTTTGATGTATTAAGAATTATTTTTGTCTGCTTCTATTGGCTAATGGCAGAGGTAAGATAATATCTCTCAATGTATGGCTTCAGAATAGTGTAAAATGTGGGTCACTGAAATGAGAATATTACTTAAATTAACTTAGAGTGAATTCTGCACCAAAACTTACAAATTTACTGCTGAATCAAATTCAGCGGTATTTAGTATTGTCATAGTTTTCGGTGTATCTAATTATGATTTTTTTTGGAAATCAAGAAATGATACAAGGCACTAATAAAAACATTCCAACACCATAATTCTTAAAAATGAAACCCAAATCTGTGTTTATTGACTTTCTCCTGAGGTCAAAGATGCTCAGGAGGCTGAGGTAAGAGAATAACCACAAGTTCAAGTTCAGCTTGGACAACTAAGCAAGGCTCTTTCTGTAAAAATTTGAATAAAGCCTATTTCTTCCAATTATAAATAAAGTTTCATTAGGAAATTATAGTCAAAATCTAAAAATCCAGTCAAACTGCAAGTTCAATGTCATCACAATTCAAAATAAAACTCGCTTATCCTTTCAATGTAAGAAATACATATATAAGCACATTCAGTTGATAATTCTGTTCAATCCCAGATAGCAGATCTTAGGACCTGAAGAGAGCGGAAGTTACTTGAGAAGCTGTATGCTGAGTTACTTTTCATGGAAATGGTTGTGATTCATTGCTATCTTGAGAAGGGTAATTAGCCTTATGTCAAATTGCTAATAGGTTTCACTTGATAGAGTCCAAAAACATAGAAAACACAAGACTGTCATGGCATTGAAATAACTATCCCTAAATATTTATGTACCATAAATATATTACATATACATATCTGTAGCTCATAATATGTAGTGAATGCATAACTTTAAAACAAATTTACTACAGTGAAATACACATTGCCATCAATCCTTCTCTTAGTACTGTTAGGTTCTAACACACTTATCCTATAGTTCTTCCTACTTTTTAACCTTCTGGAAGTTACCTTTTGTGTCTCTTTGTGATGTGATTAAAAAACACTGTGAATGCTGCTATGCAGTGCCTACTCATAGAAAGGCAGACTGGAAAATCCTTAGGGGTATCCTCATCCATCTCGTTCACTTAATCTGACATTATGCAATTTCTGGCTCATCTCCAAAGTGAAAATGACTGTGAAAAGTAAACATTTTATATCAGTTCAGGACATAGAGGCAGCCAGGACAGTTCAACAAGACAGTCATGAAAGGGGACTTCCAGAACTGCTTCAGAAAGTGGCAAGAAGGATTGCATAAGGGTGACCAAAGTGAGGAGAGTATTTTGCTGGAGATTAAAAACAATGTGCTTCCTACCACAATAATTCTTTAAATTTTAAAATTTAAACTTTCACTATGTTTTTCCCTTATGTTGTATGGTTTGCATATGCATGGGTGTATTTAATCAATTAACCCAACAAAATTGTGTTCTCAGAATCCAAGATGTAGTGTTACCAAAGGTGAGGGCAATACCCGAATGATATCTAAGGAAAGAATTTGGCGAGTTTTGGCTTCAGTAGGTTTCCAGAGTCTACTCATTGAGATATTAAATTCAATTAATAGAAAGGTAACAAGTCACTTGCTCTCCTCAAAAATCTATCTATGTTGTCTCTAATAACTGAAACTTTACCGGTACTTACTCAGCAATGCTTAGAAATTTGCATTATTGGCATATTCTGTCCTCAAGTCTTGCTTATTCAAACTTTTACAGGGTTGTGGCTCAGAGCTACAGCATGTGCCTAGCATTCACAAGGCTAAGCTCAGTAAATTTCTACTGATTTGAGTGTGGCATCTTATCAGTGACAAAAATGTTTGTATTCCTTTGCTGACAATTATTCTTTACTCTATTTATCTTATCAGATTTTTTTCCTCATTCCTATGTCTCAGTGGAGTAACAACTTTTACCACTTTTCTGAAGTAAAATAGCATTTATTACTTTAAAGCCGGAGTCCCAGGAGTACATGAGAACCAGAACTGCTGATGTGTGGTTCTGTTGACATTCCTTGTCTTTTTCCTGCTTTAAAGTACCTTTCCTTTACATTTGTCTTTTATGTTTGGCTAGAATACGCTTCTAGTGAAAAGTGCTACTGAATGTTCTTACATTTTAATCTTTTTTACCCAAATTATGCTGGTTATACTTCTCTATCCTTCAGATTTCAGTTAGCACAGAAGAATATTTCTGAACTAATAACAATTACCTTTCTACTAAAAATTTATTAAGCAAAATTGAAGTTATGTATAGGTAGGATTTTGTTATATTAGACTTCGCTGTCCTTCAAGATTTTATTTTGTCAAGCTGCTATAAAAGAAGTCTATTTTCTCAATTTAATCATTCTTCCTTTCTTTATTTTCTTTTCCTACTTCTACTGCTCATTTTCTGGTGCTAAGCATGTTTTCCAAACTTAGCCTGGTTTTATCTTAATTTTCTGACTATATTTCATTCCTGGACACAAAGGACTTCACATGCAAGCCTTGCTGATTTTTTTTAACATCAGAGTTTGGATCATATAAGAGTATTTGATAAAGTATGTACTTTCCTTTATTCATTTAACCCTGACTTGTACAACAAAACCTACTCTTCTAAGAAAAGCTATATGATGGATTTATAAGATGCTCATATTTTTATAATTAACAAATCCAAAAACCAAGTTGATAACTTATGGTAGCAAGTGACATTTGAACTTATGAACAAAAAGACTTTGGAGAAAGTTCAGAAGAAACAGAAAAAGGATTTGGAGCAACTTATTTATAGAGACTACTGTCACTATACAATCTGCACTTTGATGAGGGTGATACCTTTGCTGCGTGCTAGAGGTACATAAATCCAGCTGGGAGCGAAAGAGCCATATACTGCAGAGCCTTATCAGGATCAAAGTGCTACGTGTCCTATTTTTGTTAAGGTACAAGCAAAGTCTGGAGTTCCCACCTTGGCCATACCTGAAGTTTCAATTCCAATTATTTTACTCATTGTTCATATCAAAAAGTTGGCTTATGCATTGGGTTGTTGAATCCAAAGTTATTACTACTTTCATCCATACATAAGTTTTGAATGAATTGATAAACTTAGTACATGAATGAATAAATGTAAGACCAAAATATTACTTCTGTTGCTACAATTTACATTAAATGATCAATTAAATATGTATCTGCCAGTCTGTTGGAAAACATAGCCTTCTTTCGTGGCCAGATGCTTTTATATTACAGCAAATAGAATAATATGATTAGAAAAGATTAAAATGAAAGAGCACTGGGTAACAATCCAGGAAGGAAAGACAGAAAGAAAAGAAAGAAAAAACAAGGAAAGAGAGAAAGAAAGAAAGAAAGAAAGAAAGAAAGAAAGAAAGAAAGAAAGAAAGAAAGAAAGAAAGAAAGAGAAAGAAAGGGATTAGTAAGGAAGTGTGTATGCATGCTTCATTCTTCTAATTTACTATCTACCACAGCTTCGATGACCCAGGACAAAAATTTTATGTGACCCAAGGTGTAAAGTTAGCCAGCCACACCTGGTAAAGAAGTTGCACTGTACAACATAGAAAATGACAAACTGTCAAGATCAAAAGTCCTGTGCTAGCACATTGCTCTTGATAGTTAAAACCATATATCCTGGCTGTCAGAAGTTTCATCTCTGCATGCTTTCTTTCCTCTTACATCTTCATTTCATTCCATGCAGCAGATACCAATATCTGAAGAAAATACATAACATTTCTATTTCCTATTAAATCCATCATGTTCTTAAGGAAGTTAAAGATAATAAAAGGCAGATGGAAAGCAGTTACCACCTTTATTGCCAATAAGGACGATTTTGAAGGTTAGGCTGGAAATAGAACCAATCCCTAAAGGGACCCTGCTACACACAAGTGACAAACCACAAGCCCCACATGGTCAAGAGAAGTGAGAATCATGTGCTCTTGTGGCAGACCAGTTAGCAAGAAGAAGTAAGAGATATTGACCTGACCATATGCTATTTACTCTTCTCCAGTTCATTAACTGAATCATCCCTCTTTGCCTAGAAAAAGTGAATAAAAGGAAAAGGGATAAAACAGATCTTAGATTATTGTCTCTCATGAAAGTGAAAATTAACCACGATGCATCCCCTGGCCATGAGAGTCTCTTGTTTTTTAAATATCAAGTGGCTTGGCATGAATTGTTTTATATTATAATTTTTAAAGTTTCCAGAAGCAAAGACTGCTTCTTTAGTGATAAAATATGCTCTGGTTAAGTGAAAGAACACTAGTAACAAATTCCACAAACTCAACGTCTCAGTTCACTGTGTGAACCTGGACATCTGTGATGATGTTGTGCACATTACTCTGGACCACTGGGGAACATTAAATAAGTTAACCTATGGAAATGTAAACTGATACCATTTATGCATTTTATCTTAGTCTGGTTTATTTGTTTTTATTGACTTTGCTGAAATGAAATTTAATCAGGTTTTTAAAGAAATCTTTTTACTGGTGTTGTCATTCCTCTTATTTACTTTTTATGTATTTTTGTTTCTTTAAAAATATATATGGTAAATGATGGTGTCAATAATGTTGAATCCTTGAAAACTTTTTAATATTAAATAGCTGCATTGGGTTATTAATTTCCATCTAAACTATTATTCAGATTCATCATTAAATTTTAATATATTATATTTAATTGCTGTTTAGTGTTAAGTATGTTCCAATTTTTTCTATGCTCTTTTGATTTCTGGTTTTTTTTTTTTGTACACGGAATCAAACTCAGGACCTTGTGCTTGCCAGGCAGGCTCTTGTGCCCCTGAGCTATATCCCCAGCCTGATTTCTGGATTTCTTAGTAATATGATAAACATATGGAATTATTTTACCCTTTTGTTTGTCACTCTCTTTAACTCACTTCCAATTTTATTAGTGGGTTTAGAGATAAATATGTTATTCATATTTTATTCTGTATATTGTATTTTGTAAGGTCAAAATACTTAGTTTAAAAAAATTTCTAGTGCAGGTATTTTAATCTATTATTATAGATATCACTTAATCAGAAAATTTATGAATAATTCCCTAACCACACAGAATTTGTGTTCCTATGACCTTAAATATGAATGAATAAAACTATGCTGATTGTACTACATTTTAACCAATAATTAGATTTTCCAGACAAAGACATATGGTTTAGAAATACAAAATATCTTATGAGCTCATTTCAAAAACAGACATCAGATTGTCTTTCCTAGAATCTGTTTTAAGGGAAAACAAAATAAAGCATTTGTTATCCATAGATAATAGTACTATTTCAAGTTGTCAGTAAATTTTCATTCCTTTCCTTAGAGATTTGTATGAAAATTGTTAACAAAAATAAGATATTTAATAACTAATGAGTATCAAGAAATTTTTAAACATGTTCATGTTACTATATGCAATCAAAAAATATATAAAAAAGTAAACTTCCACTTAGTCTGATAACCATTATACAGTGTAAGTATGAACATGTTATATAAAAATGGGAAGTTACTTTTATTATTGATCTTACCACATTAAAGAAATAGCTTGATTCTAAAAATCTTTAACATGTTATTCCCTATTTACAAAATGAGATAAAATTCACCTTCATAGAAAAATATTCACCTGCATCAAAATAGATGAAAAAGCAAAAATGTACATAGATTTTTTAAATCACTGAGGATGAATACTGCTAAAATATAAATCTAGTTAATTTTAATAACAAATCATTTAATATATATTTTAACTCTAAGGGGATATAATATGATTTAATAAAACCATAGGAGAAAATATTTAAGCATACAGTCTGATACTATTTCAAGTATATTCTGTCTTTAAAGGGATGCCCTTGGGGATGTATATTCATGAGAATGAATATGGCACAACCTTTTTTTCTTTTTTCCTGTACCAGGAATCAAACTCGTTAGCCACTGAGCTAAATACCCAGCCTCAACCTTGTTGTGTTATGATATGATACTGAGTTATTATTGCATCAGAACAAAAGAACTAAAACTGTAAACTAATGTAGATAATTGAATTTCCTTTGAAACTCAATCTGCAAACTCACTCATGAGTTTGCTGGGCTCTACATATTTATTATTAAACTGGAACATATTGGCTCTGGAACATATGGGCTCTGGAACATATGGGCTCTACATATTTTATTATTAAACTGGAACATAAATCTTGGCAGGGCATTTACTTCATTTCTCTAAGACTCCAAAGATTTCTCTGAATTTAGCGTATTTCCCCATTATGTCTTTCTCCAGTGCTTGAGTTGACTCCCTTCCATATTTGCCTATGAAAGTTCCCAGCTTCTCCTAGATCCATTACTACTTAATTTTCAATCTCTGTACATGCTAAATTTTAGAAAGTCACCTGAAACAGCCCCCCCAAATCTTCTTTAAAATTATCAAAGGTATGTACTTGTCACCTAATAATTTTATCCATAATAATGTCTTTGTCATGGGCAAATTGATGGACGACTTGCTCATGCAGATCTGCAGAAAGGCTCATCACTATCATTTATTCCCATAATACCATCTTGCATCTTTAGTAGTAAACTGTGATCCGAATAAAGGTAAAGTAAACAGTCAACACTCATTCTTTTGTTGTAGATTTTGAAAGATATCTAGCTACAATTGAGCTACAATTGAACTTGTGGCATTGAAATCCTCGAGTGTTTTTAAATCACTGGAAAACTGTCACCCTAAAAGTTCTCTAAGCTACAGCTACAGTCAGGATGAATTAGTATGAGTATTAAGAAAAAATTTAAGTAAATTCAGAGAAATATTGCTATTTTTTCACGTGTGAAGGTTGCTAATACTGCTAGTACTGAAGGCACTGGTGTCATTGGAAACATAATTCTTCCCTGTGGACATTAATTAAAAGAAATTTGACTAAAATTTGAGACACAGTGGCCTGCGATCTGCCTTGGATTCTGATTATTATGAAAGTATTTTCTGACCCTGCAGGAGAAGGAATGGTCAGGAAGGTTTTTAGGCACAAAGTCTTTGGAGACAGACACGTGGTTCAAAATTCTAACTCCATGGTCGCCCAGAAGGGTCCATAAAGCCTTAGATTTTTTTGACATTCATAAGACTGAGATGAAAAAACAAGAGAGAACTGATGTTACTTTCTTAATGTAGGGTAAGTGCTCAAGTAATACTAACATTTTCTATGTTGACATTCATTATTCCCACAGATGTGAGATGGTATGCCAGGATGGATATTTTCCATTTCTTTTTATGTTCTTACTGACAGGATTATTGTAGGATCCAGATAAAAATATAAAATATATACCAGGAAACCCAGTGCGCATATGTTATACCAGCTCACAGATGCAAAGAATATTCACCTGGTGCAAATTATAAGGCATTACATGATTGGGATGAGCTAACAAAACCAGCAACTTCTGTCATTTGCATTTTCTGTTATTCTGTGTTATTTCATTTTGGTTTTGACAAACTCATTGCACCTAAGCCTAAAACACTGAAAGTTTGATTTTTGGTTTTATCTCTCATACTGTTTGCAGTGTGAAGTTAATTTTTATTTCTTTCTTCAGTTTTATTTCTGTTTATGAAATCTCAAATGTTCTCTTGTGTCTATGGTTTTAGGAACAAGTGATGTCATATTTTCCTCTAAAATAAACAAATTGTAATATATATTTAAAGTGTTCTTATTCTACAGAGAAAATGGGTATTGCACAGGTAGGAAAAACTGTAGCGTGAAAATATCTTAAATGGGTGTCTACCAGATTTTTCAGCAACTCACATTAAAAACCATCCTATGATACATATTTGCATTAATTAGCAAGAGTACTTTTCCAAATACTCAGCGTTGTTTGAGGACACAAAGATAAGTAAACTAAAGAGATTACATTAAAATCTCAGAGATCCATTATGTTTACCCTGTTTTTGTTTAGAAGACATTAAAGTTAATGATCTTAAATAACTTGGTTATTATTAAAGTTAAACATATCTTAGGGACATTTGAAAATATATTAGTGATTTTTCTATTTAACAGCAACGTTATTTGCAGGTTTCTTTTCTAGGAAATTACTACTTCAGAACAGCTTGTCTCTCACATTGTTCACCATTATTTTAGGTTTCATTTTCCTTCCATGAATCTAAAGAATTTGAAAATGTATTCTGTTGCTTGACTTATATCTTTTTCTCACTCTACAGGAACTTGATTTGGTTTTCAAACTGATTCTTCATCACTGATTGCTATATGCAATTTGTAATGGTAATTTTTTAAAGATAAAAATGGACTTAAGGCCCAAGACTAAGCCATCCCTGAGTTTTATTCTACCAACCATGTTTAGCTGCCACCCTGCCTCTCTGCCTTCCGATACCCAATCGAAGCTCTAAGGAAGGCTTCTAGTAAATACGTAGTGAGTAAGAATAAAGGCACAAGCATGTTACAAAATTGAATGCAGACTCATTCCACAGAAGCAAGGTTAAGTGTTTGAGTGGTTCATGAATATGAGTCAAGTAAGGCTCAGTACTGAGCCCTCTATTTGTTTAAAATGTTTTACTGAACATGCTCAGTTTTATTTATGGGAATGAGAAATAGATATATAAAGGACTAGGATGCATAAAAAAGTTTTTGAAAAATTTCTTCACTTGATAAGAATGGGACTTGACCCAAACAATTCTGAAACTTCTAAATCTGCAAGGCAAAAAGGCCAGAGGAAGACCTAAGTCCTTTGCTGTAAATGGGATGTTGTGGCAGCCCTAGGTGTTTCCTGTTGTATATTAACTCATAACACAGTGAGACAGTAAAACAGTGGTAAGATTTCTGCTCTGATCACATATGACTCAGGTTAATTTCATTCAAGATTTCTAGTGTAATAATTCATTTATATCTAAGTCTTTCCATTGATTTCAGGAATTGAACATACCTTACAAAAGTATCAGCCTTGAAAGTGCAGTCATATTGTTTGAGGAATGTGCTAGCAGACCCACACTTGAGGTTCCTACCTGGCTCCATGATTGAATCCCAATCACTCAATAAGCTCTTGATATCAGATCTTACCCTGTCATTCTGACGCATCTGTTTCCATTAGTCAAGAAAGAGTGAAGAAAAGAGAACATGGAAAATAGAACCCTGAGAGCCTGAATGAAGACAGGAAATAGTTATCTTCTACTGGACAGGCAATAAGGAAAGAAAGGAATAATATGGTACCTACTATTGAATTGAGTTCCTTTACCTTTAGAAATTGGAAAAATACCTGGCAATATATAAATGAAATAGAAGAAGAAACTAAAGAGTACTGGCTGCTCTTTGATCTGGAAATTTTTAGAAATTTATAAGGGAAGTACAGCCAAAACTAAAACAGGGCAGAGGATGGAAGAGGTGATTTAGCACCTGTGATAGGACTAAAAGGTTCTTCTCATATGACTGGTGTGCAGTTAGGCTGGTGCAAGGTATGGGAGTGAATTACTTATGCAGTATGGCGCAGCCACTTTGGATCTTTGAGAGCACAGAAATTCCCTCATGCAGTAAAATTTCAGAAAAATTAGATTAATATATGGCTTGAGCAGAGCAACAAGAGTCTCCAGTTCTGAATGCAGAACCCAGCACATGAAAGTCGGTAGTGGTTAAGATCAGAGTAAGAACATTTTAAAGACTGGAGACACTTAGGAATTCTCAACATCCATATGTGAGTCTTCTAAGTATAATAATTGTCACAGTGTATGATAAATAAAAAATTAAATCAATTGTGACAGAAGCAAATAATAATCAATAGCAGAGTAAGGTTTTAATAAGGTATTTTCATGTATGAGCTCCTAAAATTTAGAGAAAATATCGCTAACTGTAAAAATAAGTTTGGTTTTATCAATAAAAATAGATTTAGTGATCAGCACTAATGAAAGTGATGGATTTTCATTTACTCTGACAAGTGTTTAAAGTTTATAAATCAATTCAAATAAATTTCTCTAAATATCTATATATCTATATCATCTCTATCTATCATCTATCTCTCTCGCTATATATATGCATATATATAGAGAGAGTTTAGAACAACAGCTTGCCTTAAAGAGCTTTAAAATATTCAACCAACTTTAGATTAATAATTTTATAGAAAATGTGATGTTATAATTATTTTAAAGATAATCTTACAAAATGAATCTTTCACATTAAATTTCCTTTACTTCTGGATCATCATGTATGCACATTTTGTTGTTGTTGTTGTTTTTGGTACTGGGTATCGAACTCATGACCTCAGGCTTGCCAGGCAAGCACTTATGCAACTGAGCTAGATCCCTGGCCATATACGCCTATTTAAAAACTCAATGAAGTTTACCCATCTGGATCTGATTTATTTCACTTATGAGTATGGACTCTAGTTGCATACATTTACCTACAAAAGCCTCGAGATTATCTTTTTAAATAGCTGAGTAATACTCCATTGTATAAAAATACCACATCTTTTTTATCCATTGCTCAGTGGATGGGCATCTGGATTGTTTCCAAGATTTAGCTATAACAAATTGTGCTGCTATAAACATGGGTGCACATACAGTTACTACTCTCTTTAAAATAAAAAATAAAAATAAAAAATAAAACCTCAATGAAAATAAATGGCCTGTCCATTGACACACAGAGACAAGTAAATGCCATGTGAAGAAAATTATTCTTGTATTTCTTTTATATGACTGCAAAGTTTTTCTCTTCCATTTTAATATACTTTATGAAATATCAAATATATTAACAGAGAGATTGAAACAATCTCTGTCCTTCAATTTTGGTCTATTAATTAGGAAATGATTTTAGTCACTCTGGGCTACATTCTCAATATTAAATTCTTACAGTTCTCCTGTCAGCTACATCATAGGTTATAAATTCTTTACAGGAATTAAAGATTCTTTTAATAATTATCTCACAATACCATCTGGACAGTCTAGATATTTTAACTGTAACATGTCAGCAACAATTTATCCCTAGGTATATTTACAATTTTTTAATTTTGAGAGAAGTTTTCAGTACATTATATTAATTAAAATATATTTTATAAACCATCATTTCCACTTTCTTTTGTTTCACCATGAAACATTTTCTTGATCAGTGTGATTTTAAGTTATCTTAGAAATTTAAAGTTAGGAAAAGAAAACTGACAGTGTAGGAACTTGCATATATCTTTACACCCACTCAAAAATCTACTAGCTAAGAATTAAATGACTTAAATTATAAATTTTAAAACAGAATTTCTCGGCTCTGCATATGCCCACCTTTCTGAATTCCAATGCTCTGATTTCTCCTAACAGTTCAGGGAATTCTCATATGTCTATCTCACAATGCTCATGAAGCAATATTACCTGTTCTTTGACTCAGAACTGCTAGATCAGATGACTACTAGTGTTTAAGAGATGACAATAGGACCATGAATATAGATCATTCCACCAGTTGCCTACCACTGCTTTTGTTCATGATGTATATCTGCCCAGGATCTTTCAGTCATTGATCACTTGAACCTGTGTACCCATCTAGGCATGGTACCTCTTCTTTAGTTTCTTATCCAAACCATCTCCTGACGAGAATGATTGATGCTTCCATACAACCCCTTCTAAAGTCACAAATCAGGACTCCTTTGTGCTTCTATTGTGTCAAAGGGAAATAACTTGTTTTAGAGTTAAGCTACCAGAAGGGCTGAAAGTGTATACATGATTTAAAATAGAAATTAGGATAAAAGTTTCATTGGATTTTTAAAAATTCTGCCTCATTTAACTCTTGGCTGTACTTTCAGCTGGATTTCATATTACTGTTCACCTGTGCCATAGGTTCCTGGTACACTCCCCTTGCAGATGGAAAACACCTCTCTCATCCTTACTTTGAAAGTTTTGCTCTGGCATTTCTTTTCACTACAATACTCTTATTGTTGCTTTTACCTGGTTATTTTCTGTTCATCATTCAAGTCTAAATTTAACATCATATCTTCATAAAACATTAATTGACTTCTATAGTCATAAGTTTTCATGATAAGTATGAATTTACTAATTAAATCTTACATGTTATACAAATATTCAAGTTTATTCACTGGCATAATTATTTGGTAAGTGCCTGTGTGCCTCATGGGAATATCCTAAAAGTAAAGACTAATTGTGCACCATCATATCACCAGTATTGAGCACAATGATTGGAAAATATTGGTATTTCACTAAAATATTTATTGGAGAAATAAATAAATGAGACTGAGGACAATTGAAGTGGCAGAAAATGTGCTACATTTAGTATTGACCTCACTATATTACTTTCCAATAGAAATTGATTCTGGATTTCATAAGCAGAAAAATAGCATTTGTTATGGTTCATGTCTAGATATCCCCCCAAAGCCTCACGAACTCATGGTCCAATGCTGGGATTGTGGATGTGAGTGCTACACTCACCCTAGGGTAGGGAGCCTGCATACAGTATAAGGGAGGGACAGAGGCTTGCTTGCTCCTGTTCCTCCCTTTTTGCTCTTGTTGCTTTTGCTGTCTTCTCCCACCATGAACTGTTGTCCTCTGCCATGTGCCACTCTGCCTTGGAGCCAGCCAAGTATGGACTGAAACCTTCACAAATTGTGACCTAAATAAACTTTTCCTTCTTTAATGTTAGGCATTGGGTATTTTGTCCCAACAAGGAGAGAAAAATAACCAAGATAGCATTTTATCATAATATGGAAATGGACATTATAAATAATAAAGGCAAGAATATAGTCTCATTGAGATTCCTGCCCTAAGTCTAGTCTTTGTCTACTCTGATGTTCCTCACTTTTTCTTTTTGTCTTAATCCCCCTGCTAGTCCAGCTTTCTCCAACTTTTTAGTTTATATTTGGGAACTGTAGTCATTGCCATCAAAAGCTACCTTTAATAAGACAACTGATGACTTTCCCTGATATAGATGGAATGCACAAAAAGGAGTAAATATATTTTTATATAAATATATATAAATACACATCTGTATGTTAAAAATAGACCAATAAAACTAAGTATAAAAAAGAATGGGCCAGATTATTGGAAATAATTTAGGTAGCCTACTACTTTCCATGTAAGAATGATTCCCCACCCCCACCCCCAACAAAAGAAACACCCCTCATGCCTCAAGGCTCAGTTCCATATGAGAGGTTCAAAGTCATTTTTAAGTCTTTGTTTTGAGACAGTGTGCCAGGCTTATAACACACGTTTACTGATTCTTTTTTTCAGAGCCCATTCACAATCAAAAATGCTTGACTTAGCATCTCAGCAACCAGGATAATTTATGTACCATGAAGATTTGTTCCAAGATAAATTCTTTAATCATTATGGTTAAGTTTATCAAGGCATAGCTCACTTACCTCTTTGATTGCAATACAGCGTCCCACATATGAGATAATGATCTCACCTAAACATTGCATGCACATGAGCTCATCTCCTCAGATCCAAAGCTGTGAATGCATTAATCTGAAAAAGTCATCCTGGCTAATGAGGCATGTAATGTGTGTGTTTAATAGAGATTAACTGGACACATGAATCTGCCTAATCTATTTTCAGGCTCAAAGATGTGATGGTGGTTAGAGGTGCAGAAGTGTAAACAGCACTTCTGGAAATTATCTTAGTATTCAGGGCATCACATGATCTTCACCTTCTCCTGTCATGCATGAACAGAACATTGCATGTTAATAGTATTGCAATTGGAGGGCAGATATTTTACTAGAAATGTGTCATTTTAAATAAAACATCAGGGTGCCACTTAAGCATATAACATTTACTATGTGATTTTTAAAAGAATAATGTGTGAATTTTAAGTGTAATTTGTTACTCTCTGAAGTTACTTTATTCTCAGTCATGTGTATGTCCAACTTTATAATCAGCTTATTGTAAGAGTATAGTTGAATACATACAAACTCATTTATCACATACAGTATTAACAATTATATATTTTTGTTATTAAGCATGTGGTTATTATAATTTGGATTTGGTGGGCAATTATAAGAAAACCATAATAAAGTATTATCAGAGATATTGAATTCATCTTAGAAAAATGTTGGCAGTTAATAGAGTTCTCTAAAGTGTATGATTACTAAAGTGTAAAAAGTAAACTAAATTAGGATGAAAAAATAAACAATCTTTATATAAATAAAATAATGAGAAAATATAATTGAAAAACATTTATTATTGCAAGAAAAATAATAAAACCGTTAAGAATGAACTCTTAAATAGAAGTAGTCAAATATATATGAAAAAACTCTAAACCACTCTTCAAGACCACATATACTAGCAAGTTATTCCTTGTTTGTGGAGAAAGGTCTTAATACAATAAAGGGTATTACTTGTTCTCCAAAATGATGCATAAATAACATATGGTCCCAGAAAAAAAGTGCCATGCATACTAGAAGTATTGATTCTAAAATTATCCAGAAAGGAAAACATGAAATAGTACTTATGCAAATATTAAAATCTAAGGAAATTTAGAGAGTCAGTACAGCCATATATTTAAATATGTATAATTGTACATAATTGGTTTTTTTGTTTTTTTTGGGGGGGGGTTGGGTTTTTTTCTTTTGTATTTTTTTTTTTTCCTGGTACCGGGAATTGAACTCATGACCTTGTGCTTGCCAGGCAGGTGCTGTGCTGCTGAGCTAAATCCCCAGCCCCTGTACATAATTGTTTTAATTTGGAAACAACCAAGAAGCTTTCAGTAGGTGAACGGATAATCTGTTGTACATCAGACACTGAGTTTTTATTCTGTGCTAAAAGAAGAAAAAAGAAAACAAACCCAGAAGAAACCCAAGTACTAAAGGAACCTTTTTTTTTTTTTCATGCAGTGCTGAGAATTAAACCTTGGGTCTCATGCATACTATTCAATTATTCTACCACTGAGCCCAACTCCAGCCCCCCAAGAACAATTTAATATATATTGTGTGTGATCTTTTATACTACTGAAAAAAAGCCTTATTTTTAAAACATAGTGCTCAAGAGATTGGTTGTTATTAGAAAAGAAAACATATTGGATTCATTTTTGATGACACATATCTGTGAAAACATGGTACTTGATTCAGCAATCAACATAAGAACACAAAGCTTTCTTTCTATGTTTCACATGGCCATAAATTTTCTAATTATGACTCAGCATCCAACAGTTCTATAAGTGAAAATATTCATGAATTCAACTTCATTAAAATATAAAATGCGTTGTAAAAATGAGAAATATTAAAAGGCAAGTGAGACAAAAATGTAGAACTTGGAAAACAGAGCAATAGTCTCTATTTTAAATGAGTTTTTAATAGTAAAGGGAAAATAACATGGAAAAATGATCAAAGCATAAATAGTTTATATAAAATAGTTTATATAAGAGATATGAGTATTTTTTTCTTTTCCTTTTTTTTTTTTTTTTTTGCCTTTTTGAGACAAGGTCTCATTATGCAGTTCAGGCTGGCCTTGAGCTCACTTTGTAGCCCAGGCTGGTCTAGAACTTGCAAGGATCCTCCTGCCTCAGCCTCCGTAGTGCTGGGATTACAGTGCGCCATCACGCCTGGCAAAGAGTAATTCTTAACCATATGAAAAGGTATTAATGTTCACTAATAACATTAGAAATACAAGTTAAAACTGCATCAATGTCAATTTCTTGACTAGCAGATTAGTTAGAAATTGGAGCCCTGAAAATTCATCCTATTGACCAGGGTTGGGAAACGGATATTCTTACAAGTGCTGGCAGGGATACATGATGGCAAAATTCCTTAGAGAACACCATGTAGCAATATCTAACAAAACTGCATGTACATTTACTTTGATCGAAAAACTTACTTCTATAACATGTCTCCCTTATAAGCTGTCTTAATAAATAAATAAACAAACAAACAAATGAATAAATTCAAAGCCATTATTTCAAGCAGCAAAGTTTGGATTAGTGTTGGAATATATTCGTACTTTTCTATAGAAGAGAGATTAAATTATTCATAAAAAGAAAAATATCCCTTTATATTATCATAATATTATAGCCTAATTTTTGAAATTAAATTAAATAGATAACATAATGATCCTTCTTCTGATGAACTTATATCTAAAAGGTATTTTCAAATACAGCATAACATCTATGCCTCCTCCATTGCCAGCCATTTTCTAGAATTCCTGGTGAGAGCACAGATGTTAAAATTTAAATTAAGAGAAATCAGAAGAACCAAAGCATTTCTGAAATATGTTCGTGGAAAAATCAAACATAGATATTAAGTGAATGTCTGGCTGCAAAATATCCATCTCTGAGTATCTAAATTTCTTCCAGAAGCACTGCATTTTCCATGGGTTAAATTTCCAAGAAGAAAAGATTAAAAATCGGGCATAACTACATTTTGACTGGCTTGGGAAGTAGGTTACTGACAACATCAGAACTTGGTCTTGCATTCCCCTCTAAGCCCTCCTTTCCCGGGTGTCCTTCTCAGGTTGGTTCTTCAATTATTCTAACCATAGATATGCCAGTGCTTCAATTCTCATGCCTGTTCTCCAGGAGGTATGTTAGAAAGACTCTTTCAGTCCTCAGATTCCCATCTGCTCTGATTATCTTTTCTGCAATCAGATAAGAATTCTAAAACAAAACAGAATATATCTGCCCTCAAGGGATACATAAGGCTCTGATTTACTATGCTGATATTGCCCAAATCATATTGCTCAAGTAATACTGACCAGTCATCAAAAGGATGAATGACATCGTTAACGCCTGTGCTACTTGAACTGAAAGGAAAGGATGTTTCCTAAAACAACATCAAGATTCAGGATTCCAACATGAAAAGTGCAAATGAGTGCTGGACTGGCAAAAACAACAGCTGTCAACTACCCACACTATGCCCATTTCTGGAGCTTTAAATTGCAAAATTTATTTTATGTTATTTTTGTCATATATTAGGGCTTGAAATAAGCTAAATTACAATTTATGGAGACTTTATTATCTCTATTAATCTCATATACATCTACATGGAAGATTAAATGTGTACTAAATATATGTCATTTTTATAAGGTAAACTACCTTTGATTACAAGTTGTTTGATTTCACATTCATCTTTGCTGACCTGAACATTATTTGCTCTTTGATATGGTTTATTACAACTTATAAATCTTTCTTGAAGTAATCTGTCTTCTGTTAGCTTTTCTTACAACGTAAGTTTTAGTGATATTTCTACAAAGTTTAATATTAAAGATGAAATACTAACTTCCAAAGCAAATAGATTGTTTTTTAATACGATTCATTTTTAAATAGAGAACAACATTGTCAGAAGAATGCATTAATTTTCTGGAGTGTAAGGTGCCTTGTATTCTAATGACAACATGTATCCATCACTCTTGCCTTTCATTAGTGAGATGAAATAGTTTTGAATGAGCATGAAAGAACACCACATTATAAACTATAATATGAGCAAAATATAATGTGAAGTAAAAGTATGTAAATTGTTTTTAAATATGAATTTTACAAAAGACCAATCTTCTTATTATGAATTTTAAAATATGTATTTAAAGATTCATTATGATTTTCAATGAGCTATGTATAATAATCCCTAACACATTGGATTCTTTCAAATCTCTTGTTTTACAGAGCTTAATCAATCACTTTTTCTGTCAGCAGAGACGATTCTAAGTTCTCAAGGACTTACAAGATTGAGTTCTCATTCATGTTACATGAGTCTTGAGGGTTGGCTTCTGCTTGGCTGGGCATTGTTAGATTTTTAGTTGTTCTTAACTACATTTGTTTTGTTTCCTTGTGTTTACTTATTCCAGGTTCCATGCTGAAAAATCAACCGTTACTATGACATAATGTTTTAATAGGAGAAGGCAGAATTTAAAAGCAACTGATGGAAACTTGAAATACCTCTCACATCTTCTGATATGAAGTGATAATATGTCATATCTTCTTACAGTGCACTGGCCAAAACAAATCACATGTCAAAACCCAACACTACTGGGTGTGTCTTGGACTTCTCCTATAAGTAAGAACTAGTGAATATATGGTTAAGAGTAATATTATCTACCACAAGAGATATTCAAATAGCTCTCTTATTTTACTGCGGCCTTGCTTAGTAGCCACTGCTACTGCTGCTGCAGAGCTGCCACACCACAATACCACAGCCTTGCCTGGGAGCTGGAGCTTAAGAGAGTAAAAAGAAAAAAACAAAACAAAACAGGCCATTTCTCCCACTTGTTCCAACCTTTCATTGTCTCTCCCCTCAGATGAGATATCAGATCAGAAAGATTTTTCACAGAGCTCTTTGAATCTGAACCTCAAGCTGCTCAGTAACTTTAAGTAGGCACTGATTAGAATGGCATTAGTGGTGGTAGAGGCAAAGATAGTGAAAGGAAAGCAATGGAAACATAATTCCAAGCAAGAGGTCATGGGAAGAAAGCAACAGTGCAGTAAGGCAAGGGTCACACTCATGCTGACACAGAGATGTTTTCAGTAAACAATGTGGTCTAGTGAGGTGACCGAGAAAATAGAGTTTGGGAACCAGAAAGAAAACATCTTAGAGAATAATCTGGGTATTGCGTCTAGTACAATCAACATTTCTCCTAGTGAATCTCTTTAGAACACTCCAGATAATACTCTCTTGTTGCTCAACAAACTTGTAAAAATCAAAGGTGATGATAGAAGACGTCATTCATAGGCACTCTGTTCCATTTGGGATCCCTTAGTTTAAGTTAAAAAGCACTTTACATTTGAAAGAAAGAATAATGCAGTAACTTTAGCAAGCCTAATTAAGCCAACATGAAGAAACTAAATGTTAAAGTGATTAATAATAATAACGATCAAAACATAAAACATAGAGATTTAAAATCTGCCAATAGCCCTTCACCAAACATTTTCCAGAAACCTCAAGGAAGCGTGTTGGAATGTGCTTCCTGTTAGGTTAGACATCCCTTGCTAACTGGTACAACCCTGTTGGAAACAAGAGATCTCTGTTTTAATGTGCATCTATGTACAGCCTTCCTGGTACTTGACCTTCTCTAGTTCTAAAATCCAGAAGCAGATATTCTATCGGTGTTCTCTGCCATGTTCAAGCAGGAAAACATATCTTCACTATTTCTCTGCAAATGATTTTCCTTTAGCATTTCCATGCAAATCCAACAAAAGAAAGACACCTCAAAGACTGCACAGAGAACCTCATGGAACTAAATCTTAATTCATGTTGTTTCTCTAGAAAATTGTTCTGATCTTGACCAGATTTTCAACACAATGAAAATTTGTTTTCTTTTCCATTTTGATAATGTCAAAATTTTAGATGGTTCCTTGTTGTTGTGGTTTTACTTACTTTACCCAAACATTAAAAAAAATTGACTCCTTTGAGCAAATTAGACAATTATTCTTTTATCAATAATAATACATTGTATAACTAAGTACAGGCTGGTGTAAAAAGTATAAATAAGTGGCTCCTGATAAAAGCTCTAAATTATAATAAACTACAGAATTTTAGGAAGATGACTATTATTGTACAGGGATGTTTTAGGAGAGATATTTCGAAGAACTTCACTTAGCCTTGCTTTAATCTATTATGTAGTCTGTTTATTTAATCTATTTTAATTTATTTGCCAATGCTATGCATGAAAATGTTCATATATAAGCCTGCATAGAAACTGGTATAGGCAGAGAGCCTAAAAGCAGAAATGGCCTCTCAGTTTATATATCATAGTACTATTATTTCCATATACTTGGAAACATTTTGCCTCAAATATTTATCCTTCATACATGTATACTTAGTTTAAAACTTTAAAGACAGTAACTTAATCACAAATGTCTTGCAGCTGCAGACCAGCAATGGCATTTCCTGTTCTCTCTCATCTCTTTTACTCATCATAAAGATACACAAAGTGTAAGAAAAGCTGCCAGATCTCTCCAAGCTGCAATCCTAATAAACGCAGTGCACTCTGAGAAACAGATGGAGGTGTCTGGGACTCACTGCATTCAGTGCCGCTCCTCTTTCTCTGGTGTGATTCACACAAGGTGGTTATCCCGAAGCCCAGATGCTGGCTCTGTAGTTGCCTCCCAGAGCTGCACTTTCTCTCCAGAGTCTGCTACTTTGTACAATTCATTTGAAAGCATTTAGGCCCTGCTGAGCATGTGGTTTTGCTTTTGCCGTTGTGTTTGTGTTTGTTTTAGTGATTAATCAATATGAAATGAAATGGACTCTGAAGATAATGAATAAAATTTAGCAGGCAAACAAAGACATTTTTTCCCCTGATAGAATGTTAGCATTTGTCTAAGTACCAACAGGAGAACTTAGTCACTACTTAGAATGCAGGTTGAGCCCAATTCTAGGAGATTGAACAGCCTTTAATGATAATTATATTCTGAAGTTTAAACCTGAAAAATAGATCTGTTAAAAAGCAAAACTTTTTGATACATTAAGACTACTTAAGATGTATTCCACCACATGAAGCCTTAAAGTAGATAGTTCAGAACCAGATGATTTATATTTGAAAATGGAAACAAACAATGCAAGTTAAATGTTACTAGACCAGAGACCCTAAAAGTGTCAACAAATATAATTGAAGAATTAAGGAAAAAGGTATTGTAGGCCTGCAACATATCTAGGACAAGACCCTGTACTCAATTTAAATGCTGCCACCTCTTAAAATCATACAAATTTTAAAATGCTCAAGGCAGACATCCAAATAAGGTTAGATCTAAACAAAAGTCATGATTTAGTTACTCAGTAGATTTACTTTCCAATACACATGAAATACACATAAGGGACAAATTAAATTTGAAAGTATGGTGGGGCAGGGTAGAGGATTAGGGGAAAGAATATCAAAACTGCTTACAGTCTGGAAGTAACCAAAACACAGATTAGAAGGCAAAATATGCTAGATAAGATATATTTTATTGATAAAAAGCAAATACTTCTGAACCAAACACAATATGGTGATATTATACTTTTGTTTATGAACTTAATTTGTTTTTTCACTTGAGGAAAGATGGCTACATGTTTATTAGTGTAGGGAAGATGGTCATGGTCATGTCTGTCACCTGATGTAGAGTTTGAGCTCAGAAGTAAAATTTGCTGAACACTTGTTTGCCAGCCAGTTTGCAAGCAGATGCATTCTTGAAACATGTCTACTTCCAAGTACATGGAAGTATATATTTATTATTGTATATACATTCCTTTTTAAATGCAAGCAGTATATCTTTCTTATGTATACTATGGCTTCAATGCCTAACTCTTACTAGTTGACTAATAAATAGCCATTGAATGAGGTGAGACACAGACTGGTGGACTAGTTTGTTTGAGCCAGTTCAAAGATTGATGCACATGGGTCATTAGAAAAAAAAAAGAAATCCATGTGGGAAAAAAAACTGTTAGAATTTGCATGGTATGTTATACATAACATTTACACATAGCATATTTAAATGGTATTGACTAAACCGTGGACTTTAGATTGGTGACATAGGCAAAGGAAAGTGTCATAAATTTTGTTAATGATGAATATGGTATGACTCCTACTACAGGAAGAAATTCTTAGAGCCATGTACAGCTTGAGTTGGAATGGAGATGATGAAAGATAGGAAAAATATTCCTGTACATATTTTAACATTAGTTGAAGAAGACCTAGCACAAATTATAAGGAAAATATAATCTGATAGTTATTTACATGTGAAAATAAAGAAAAACAGAGTACTAGACTAAAGATCCCAAGCTATCAATGAATATCTTTTTTTATTTATTTATTTTTTTATTTTTTATTTTTTGGTTTTTCTCCGGTACCGGGAACCGAACTCACGACCTTGCGCTTGCAAGGCAGGCGCTTTGCCGCTGAGCTAAATCCCCAGCTCCAGTGAATATCATAATTAGAAAAACAAGGAAAAATGTTGGTGAGATAACTGGGACAAAATGAAATACTAATATTACTAATTTTTTCAAGAAGTCTTTGAGCTCCTTTTATTCCATTCATTTCTCTCTACAATTGAAGGCCAGCATGAGTCTTTTAAATCATTTCATGTTTACAGTGAATGTTTCATATTATTAAATCTGGGTGATTGTAGGAAGAATTGATTATTGTGTTTCAAATGTATCTTCATATACTGTAGATTTTAGCAAACTCAGCATACAATGTACTTTTCTCCTTAAGGCAAAAACGTTTACCTCATCCCTTAAAGGAAGCACTTTATGGTTTCTTTTGGGATATCCAAATTGCTAGCATCACTGCTTAAACTTTGGAGCAGTAAAAGTAAAATAAAGAGTACTTGAGCACAAGCACTGCAATACCACATAGCTGATCTGATAACCAAGAAGACTATGGAATGAATGACTGGTGTGTAGCACATGCAACCTGGATATAACAGACAAAGAGACAATTCAGGTCCTAAGTGGAATGGCGTGGGCTAGCTAATTTATTAGTCTGTTCTTGCGGGATTTGTACTTTGTGCCTTTTGCCTAGCATATTCCCCCTTGCCTTGACGTAGTAACATTTCTTCTTTTTGTTTGTCTTGTTTTCCCTAAATTTGGAAGTTAAACTGAAAATTATTTTAGCATGTTGTGTGAAGTAGGAAAGCAAATTTCTCTTTTTTCAATATGGAAGGACAATTGTTCATTTTTTGAATAGTTAATGCTTTACTACTCACTTTGAAAGCCATTTCTAATATTACAGAAAGTTTTTATACATAGGTGAGTAATGTCCCACTCCTGTATTTGTTGTCCTTGTACCAATTCTCAAATATTTTAATATTTGTGACATCATTATATTAATAAGGTGCATGCTTATTAGAACTGACCAAAACATTGCTAGCATTTTGACTGGGAGACTTATAGATTAATATCATAGGCTTTGTTAAACAAATATAAAGTTAATGATGATATATAAAATTTGAAAATCATAATTAACAAGATAAGTTATATGTAAAACTTTTGTAGAAAATGATGACTGTCCAATATTCATTTTCATTCATTACCATTTATACCAAACTATTTTACTGCAAACATCTGCAACTTTATACCAGAGGTCATACTATTAACCTAAGATCTCCTGGCAGTTGGGAAGCATTAGTGCACTTATGCTATGAGAATACTTCTTAGCCAATGATAAATGAAGACTGGGTGATGGAAATATCACCATCCTCACCCATTTGGAGGGGTTCCTTGAAGAGCGATATATATTGTATTTGCATAGTTTAGGGGTAACCTGCTCAATAGTTCACAATCTTTTGGCTTCCTTCTCTTCCTTGTCTCACCCATGTTTCTAGTACTGCTTCTACATCCATCAGTTTTACAGAGTCTGCTCTAAGGTTAGAAATAATATAAGACTGTGAGTATTGGAACTGACTATAGGAGCCTCCTGGTATTGAATTACTTATCAGACAAAAGTTAACAAGGATCATGTTGCTGGTACATAAGATGGTGATATTTCTTGAATGCCATAGCATAACATTTACTCTTACCCACAGGAATTGGTATGGGATAGAAACTAAATGGTGAAGAATGAATTGTAACAGTTATGGTCATTGAGGTAAAATTGATGATAGAAGAAGCGCCTGTGAAAATGGTATCTCTGGTATCAATCACAATGGTAGGATTGCAGAATAGTAGAAGTCAGAAGGAATTACTGGATCATAAAAGTCAAAGTTGGGAAGATGGATGTCCAAGTAGATATGAACTAGTGTCTGTCATCAGCCACTCCAGCATTTAATTAGTCTTTGTGGCAGTAATGGAGGCAATTCATAAGCCTAATAGTTTGGTGCTTTCTCACTGAGACTTATTTAACTACTGCTGTTACTCAATAGTCAACACTGTAGCGAAGAAAATAGTAGTGGTTCAGCATTGCCCCTTGAGGAGTACAACCAGCCAATTGGTGACTTGATAATGCAGTGTCAGCCAGGGGCTGTGGAGCTAGGGTTCTCCCATGAATAGACCCTCTGTTTCTGGGGTTCATGCTCCCACTTCAATGAAGAGTAAAAGAGTAGGGCAAGGCTGGCTCAAACCCAAAAGCATCTGGCCAGAAATAGTGAGGTCATGTCCAGAAAAGAACAAGGGAGTACAAATGGAAGTAGTGAGATTTCAGGGAAGATGGCAGAGTGGTGAGCAGAAGAGAAAAAAACTTTCCGAGAGTTGGTTTCCATATACTAGAATATAGCAACATGAAGAAGAAAAGGAGGGAAGTGGTCCCCAGGACCCAAGAAGGATCTGAAGTGAGAATTCAAGCTCACAGGGAGAGAGAAGGAAAAGACTTCAATGAACAACAAGGAGATTGGAGTCAGTGCTTTCTCCCTGAGCCGAGACTTACTGTGTGGGAGGAGTTGCTCAAAACTGCAGATGCCAAATGATTACTGGACATCCCAGAGGGCTTCATGGAGAAATGAACCAGTCAAATAGATCAGTACACACAGCAGACTGCAGTGGCTCATGGGTTATTAGGATTCATATTCCCCAAGAGGGGGAGATTGGCTGGTAACCATCTTTGAGAGAGGCCAACTGATACTGTAACTCAGAACAGCTGTGAGCATCCATCTAGTGGCTCCCAGTGACAAGGTCAGGGAGCTGAGTTCATGTCTGCAGATCAAGGAGCTGAGTTCAAGCCAGAAAGAGGCAAGTTAAATCCAGCAAGACTATTATAGGTTGCAGAAATCTGATTCTAGCCTCCCAGTTAGAAACCAACCTGAACTTCAGCAGAACTAAAAGTGCAGGCTCACTAGAATTATCCCCTAGCCCACCATAAAGCTATCGCTGGCTTGCTGGGACTAATAAACTTGGATCTGGACTCTGTCTTTCTACACTGTCTGCCAGTGAGGGCAAAGACACACCTTGAAAAGAACTTCTTTGCTTTTACTCATTTTATTTTTTTTTCTCTTTTCTTTTTGAATTACTTATCAGTCATATGTTAACAAGGATCATGTTGTGCCTGTGAACACGGTTTCTAGTTTTTTTTTGTTCTTGTTGTTCTGCTCTGTATGTTCTTGTTTTTATTTCTTCTTTCTTTCCCTCCTATCTTTATCAGTTTCCCAAAGTTTGTGTGATCTACATTTGTCCTCTAGCCTTGCTTCTAATCTCTTCCTCTTCTCCTTTTTCTCTATTTTTACCATGAGTCTCTTCTATTTTTTTTAAGAAAGGAAAAGTTTATTTAGCTCATAGATTGTGGAGGTTTCATTCCATAATCAACTGGCTCCAATGCAGAGAGGCACATGGCAGAGAGCAGCAGTTCATGCAGCAGAAGACAGCAAAAGCAGCAAAAGCAAAAGGTAAGAGCAGCAGCCCATGAGTGCCTTTTAAATTTTCTCCCCGAGGGGAAAATTTCCATATTGAAGGCTTGCATCATACAATATTTTGGTTTATTTTTGATTTTGTTATACAACCACATACCTAGTTCATACAGTTAAAGGTAAAAAATTGATAGTTACCTCAGTTTGTCATTTTCTAGGTTGTGTTTGATTTTGTTGTTATGGATGATTGTACCACATTAGCAAAAGTGACATAATTGCTCTAATCAGTTATTCCTGGTATACCAAGACTGAGATTGTCTAAGGGTCAAAAAAATACTAGAAGCCAATGTCAAAGAACCAGGAGCTGGGCCAAGTAGGCAGCAACATCTCATCCCCAATAAACTGAAGAGAATCTCGCAAGGGTGCAAAATCAAAGAGCCAACTACTCCTGGAAGATATCTCTGAAAGGTAGTCATTTCCTAAGGGTTGTAAATACTACCAATAAAACTACTCACCATAGGTAACTTACAAGCATCAACCTAGGAATTAAACTAAAAAAACACAAGATAAAAAGACAGTTAAACAAGATGC
Organism: Chinchilla lanigera; assembly: GCF_000276665.1. Taxonomy (NCBI): domain Eukaryota; kingdom Metazoa; phylum Chordata; class Mammalia; order Rodentia; family Chinchillidae; genus Chinchilla; species Chinchilla lanigera. The sequence goes on from NW_004955411.1 coordinate 22,015,875, forward strand.
CAACCAAGACAGCTCACCAAAAGCAGACTCAGGGGGCAATGATGTGGAACAGTCCAAAAGCCACCTACCTGGACTCCCTGAAGTCATAACAACAAAGGTAACAAAGCAATTGAATGAAGCTCTAAAATATCAGATCACAAATAATCTCTCAGGCAACTACAGAGACAGTGACCATAATGAAAGACATGCATAGTGACTCTAAAGCACATACAGACAAAAAATAGAGGAGCTTAGGAAAATTGTGGAAACTGTGATTACCCAACATATGAAATGAATGAAATCCATGAAACAAATTCAAACACACATCTAAAGACATTAAAAATTCCATTGAAAGTATGTGCAGCAAAATGAGCCAATGTATAGACTCTCAGCTATAGAAGACAAAATTGCAGCTAGTGATCATGAAAAGAAAGAGTTTTTGAAAATAGAAAGGGACCATGAAAAATCAATCCAGCTAGATGATGTAAAGAAGAATAATATAAGATTGATTGGAGTCAGTGAAAGAACAGGAAATAGCACAAATGACATAAAACCTGTTCACAAAGTCATGGCAGAAAACTTCCCAAGGAGGGAAAAAGAATTTGACATATAGTAAGTGAGGCATATAGAACTCCAATTAGCCATGAGCAAAATAGCTACAGGGAGGCATATCATAATCAAGATTCCAGAAATTCCACACAAGAACAGAATATTAAAATTTGTTAGAAAATGGAAACAAATCACCTATAAAGGAAAACCCATCAGAATGAGAGCCGCCTTCTCAACACAAACTCTCCAGTCAAGGAGAACATGGAGTGAAGTGTTTCAAGCCATAAAAGCAAATACCTTCCAATCCAGATTGATGTACTCTGCAAAACTCAGTTTCAAAGTTGATGGAGATATAAAATATTTCCATGACAAAGAACACCTGACAAAATTCAGGAACACCAAATAAGCACTCCAAAATATTGTGAAGGATATTCTAAAACGAGATAACAAGGATTACAACTCTATGAACCACAACAGAATGCACCCACTAAGCAAGGCAAGCAATTAAACAAAGGCAAAGAAAGGGAACCAACAGTAGGAAAATACTATAATACGGACAAGTCAATACATATCAGTTATAACCATTACTATTATCTCAATTCACCAATCAAAAGAAACATTGGCATATGGATCAAGAAGTGAGATCCAACAATATTGTACATACAGGAAACACATTTAACTCAAAAAGAAATTCATAGACTGAAAGTCAAAGGATGGAAAACAATACTTCATGTGACAGAAACCAAGATATAAGTAGGGGTAGCTATACTATTTGCAAACAAAGTGGATTTCAAGCCAAGCCTGCTTAAGAGAGACAAAGGTCACTAAATCCTTGTAAGTAGAACAATCCAGAAGAAAGAGATACCACTCATAAATACATCTACACACAATATCAGTGCACCCAACAATATAAAACACTTGTTAACAGACATAGGAAATCAAAAAAGCACTAATACATTTGTAATGGGACACCTCAATACTGCATTGTCACAAACAGATCAACTAGAAAAACATCAACAATGAAATATTAGAACTAAACCAAAATTTTGAAGAAATGTACTTATCAGGTTTTTAGAGAGTATTCCACCCCAGAACAAGAGAATAAACATTCTTCTCAGCAGCACATAGGACATTCTCCAAACCAGACCACATACTAGCTCAAAAAACATGCTTAAGTAAATGTAAAGGAATTGAAATTTCCCAATGCATATTTTCAGATTGGAGTACAATGAAATTGAAAGTCAATGAGAAAAGATAACACAAGAACTTCATAAACACATGAATGGGTCTCAGCTGAAATTAAAGAAGAAACCAATGGACTTCAGCTGAAATTAAAGAAGAAATTAGACAGTTTCTACAATTAAACAATAATGTAAATACAATACATCAGAACTTATGGGACATAATGAAAGCAGTCTTGCAAGGGAAACTTACAGCAGTGAATCAGAAAAACAGAGCAAGTTCAAATAACCAACTTAATGAAAAACTTGAAGCTTCTAGAAAAAAAAAATCAGGCCAAAAACTCATACAAAATAGGAAATAAAAAGATTGCACAGAAATTAATGCAATGGAGGTTAAGAAAACCATATAAAGAATCAATCAATTTCAGAGTTGGTTCTTTGAAAGATTAAATAAATTAAAGAAACTCTTAGCCAACCTTATGAAAAAAAGGAATGAAAAAACTCAAATCCATGAAACTACAAAGGAAAAAGGTGAAATCACAGTGGATTCTGCAGATATCCAGAGGATCATTGATACCTACTTTGAGAAGCTATATTCTAATGAGATGGAAAATGCAGAAGAAATGGACAAATTCTTAGATATATATACATTGCAAAACTAAATCCAGAAGATAAAAAAAATCCTAAATACAACAATATCAGTCAATTAAATTGAAGATGTAATTAAAACTTATCAACAAAGCAAAGCCCAGACTCTGATGGGTTCACTGCTGAATTCCACAAGAAATTTAAAGACTTAATACTGCTACTTCTCAAAGTGTGTAATGAAATTGAAAAGGAAGTAATTCTCCCAAATGAATTCATGAAAGCAAGCATTACCCCAACAAAACTAGAGAAGGATCTAACCAAAAAGGACAACTACAGGCCAATCTTCCTAACGAAAATAGATACAGAAATCCTCAACAAGATACTTGCAAATGGAATGCAGAAAATCATCAAGAAAATTATACTCTTTGACCAAGTAGGATTCATCCCAGGGATGCAGGGATACACAAATCAACAGACACAAATTGATAATTGTAATACACCATATTAACATAGCCAAGTGTAAAAATAATATGATTATCTTAATAGATGTAGAAAAAGCCTTTTCTAAAGTGCAACACTCATTCATAATAAAAAAGTATACAGAAAATGAAAATTGATGGTCTTTATTTCAATCTGATAAAAGCCATCTACAACAAAACAATAACCAACATCATACTAAATGTAAAAAACTCAAAAGCTTTCACTCTAAAATCAAGAACAAGACAAGGATGTCCACTATCACCACTCTTACTGAATTATAGATCTGGAAATATTACCAGAACAATCTACAAGAGAAAGAAATAAAAGGAATAAGATAGGAATCAAGAAGTTAAATAATCATTATTTGTGGATGACATGACATGCTACAAAAAAAACCCAAAACTCCATCAATTGATTTCTAGATTTCATAACAAAATTCAACAGCTTAGCTGGATAAAATTAAACACTCAAAAAACTATAATTTTCTGTATACAAATAACAAAGTCACTGAGAGGGAAACTAGGGAAAGAGCACCTTTTACAATAGCATCCCAAGGATGAAATACATAAGAATCAGTGTAACAGAGAAGGTAAAAGACCTCTGCATTGAAAACTGTAGTACTCTGATAAAGATTAAAGAAGATATTAGAAAATGGAAAAATATCTCTTATTCCTGGGTGGGAAGAATTAATACAGTGAAGATGGCCATAATTCCAAATTGTTATAAAGATTTAATGCAATACCAATCAAAATTAAACAGCATATGTCACAGACTTAGAAAAACAAATCTAAAATTCATTTGGAACCAGAAGACACATAGATTAGCCAAGGCAATTCTGGGTGACAAAAGCCAGTAGGGGGCATGACAATCACTGAGTTAAAACTGTACTAAAAAGCTACCATGATAAAACAGCATGATACCATTAAAAAACAACAACTGCAAAATAACAACCAAAAAAAGGTTTGAGGATTGAATGGAACATAATAGAAGATATACAAATAATTCCAAACCTTCATACACATTATCTTTGCAAAAGGGGCCAAATACTTTCACTAGAAGCAAGATAGGCTCTTTAATAAGTGGTGCTGGAAAAACTGGTTTTCCACATCCCAAAGATTAAAGCTAGTCTTATATCTTTTACCAAGTACTAAACTAAAATTGAAATGCATCAAATATCTAAATATTAAAACAGAAACAGTAATTTGCTAGAAGATAGAATAAGTAGAACTCTTAAAGACATTGGTTTAAGTACAGACTTTATGGACAAAACTCCAATCACACAGGAACTATCACAAAAAATCAACAACTCAAATCTCATGTTAATAAAAAGCTTTTGCACAAGAAGAGAAAACATGGACAAAGTAAAAAGAAAACCCAAAGTGTAGGAAAAAAAGTTTTTCCTGTGGTTTCTTGATAAAGTACTACTATCTAGAATATATAAAGAATTTTTTAAAAAAACAGACCCCCAAAATTTAAAGGCTCAATCAAAAAACAGACATCTGAAACAAAGGACAGTTCTCAGGTGAAGAAATAGAAAACAGCAAATAAATATATGGAAAAAATGCTCAACATCACTGGTCATTCAAGAGATGCAAATTAAAACAACACTCAGATTCCATCTTACTTCAGAAAAATGGGTATTATCAACCAATAACAAATGTTGGTGGGGCTGTGAGGATAAAAGAACCCTTCTCACCCATTGGTGAGAGCATGGACTGGTACAACCACTGTGGAAATCAGTGTGAAGAGTTTTCAAAATACTAAGCTCGAGGTTCCATTTAACCTCTAGGTATTCCTCTTCTTGATATCTTTCCCAAAGAACTAAAAGCATCATACCACAATGACATATGCACACCCATGTTTACAGTTGCAAATAGCTAAATCTTGGAAACAAGCTCAAATGCCCATCAACAAATGAATGGATAAAGAGGATGTGGGTTTTTGCATACAATGGAGTGCTATTCAATAATAAAGAAGGATAAACTTTTGAGAAATTTCTAGGAGAATGGATACACCTAGAAACCATACTCTTAAGTGAAATAAATTGGACACATGTATAAATTCTGCATTGTTTCTCTGGTGTAAGAAACCAAAAGTGTAAATAAGAACCAAAATGTATAATAGATATTGTGAAATAGGAAGAAAATGTTCAAATGGGAGTGGGAACCACTGGGGGGAAGGGAAAAGGAAGGGTGGCAAAAGAAAAGAATGAGAAAAGAAGGAAAATACGGAAACAAAACTTTTATAAATAAGGATGGCAAGAGGGGTTGAAAGGAGGGTAGGGGAATGAAGAAAAGAAGGATCAGTGTATCTCATGTACAAGTACAAATGTCCTATGATGAATGTGATCATTATGTATACCTAAAATGTACCAATAAACTTACTTAATTTTTAAAAAAGAAATGAAAGTAGTGCAAAGCTGATGTTACTTATAATATCACAACTGTGGGGACAAAGTTGCAAAGTAGCGTGTTATAAGACAGAGAGCTTTGCAAAGGTCGGCAGACCACTGTAATCATAGGAGTAAGCTGGTCCCTAAAAATAACTATTTCATTGATTGGTGTAATCTAACTTAATCAGGGTCTTCACTTTTGTTTCTGCACTTTTGTTTTTGTTTTTGTTTTTGCTAAGGGTCATTGTGGTTAGGGTCACACAGTAAATACATGCCAGGGTTTTAGAAAGGGCAACTTCCTCAAGTGCATAATGCAAAGTAAGACTGTGGTCATTTCTATCACGACCATCCACTGGTTGGCCACTTAGGTCACACCCTACATTCCTACCTGTATCCCCCTCTAACTTACCCTACAATAATACTGGACTCCTATCTTTCAGTTAGGTGCAAAAACTTTACCTTAAAGAAATGGTACAAATTTGGAGTGTAGGTTAGCAATCATTTATTGTCACTGTTTTACTTGCCCTTCTATTTGTGAGCTAAATTGATCTGATTACTTTCATGGAGTCTGCATAGTAGAAGTTCAAACATGATTGTGATTCTACTGGTCCTATAATATTATACATCACCTGGAGATTTAAGTTTATAGTTCCTTAAAAATATAGCATATATGTTTACTAGAGATTGACACTTGACAGGTGGAGATGCTAAATATGTGTGTGATTTAACCAACAGACATTATATGGTATTGTGTTCCTGATTTCCCATAAAACACTAGTGTGGGAACCCAGATCATCATAGTAGGAGTATCATCCCTCAGCATTGCCTTATCCCTACTGCTTCACTATCTCTACAACATTAAGCATGGAGTAACAGAGCACCTGATTATTAAGATGGAGGTATATTTTCCCCAAGGCCCACACAAAGAGTTCACTAAATCTAAAGTTAAAGATGCTACCTGGATATTTTGATATCCATGCAACAGAAAAAACACTGGATAGGAATTATGAATTGGGAATAGAAATTGAATCAGATTATCATATGTTTGGGATAATTCTGTATTTTTGCCTGAGCAAATAAAAGTATCACTTACCTATATTGAGTCAACAGAGCAAGAGGAACAGTCAGAAGAGGAAACAAGAATTCTGTTAGTACAATTCATTTTGAGATTAATGTATTTCCAAGTGAAGGTGACCTAATCTTAGATTTTTGCTAAACACATTGTCAAATGAGCCAATTGAGATCAAATTATTAAACAGAACCCATTAATTCAGATTTAGCTCTCTCAACATAGTTCTTAAGCTGATTAAATAATCTTACTTGGATATTCCACTCAGTGTCCTAGTGTCTTGGTTACTTTTTTCTCGCTGCTGGGACAAAATACCTGATGCCCAAAATTAAGGAAGGAACGGTTTATTTTGCTTACAGTTCATGGGAGTTTCAGTCCGTACTTGGCAGATTATAAGGCAGAGTGGCACATGGCAAAGAGCTACAGCTCAGGGTGGCAGAACACAGCTAAGCCGCAAGCACACACCAGGGCAGAATGGGGGAGGAATGTCCTCAAGCACTCTTTTCCTCTCCCTTACATATGCAAACTATCCACCACAGGGAGGGTGTACCTCTCACACCCACAATCATTCAACTCTAATAGCCTGCCCCATGTTCACATGAGGCTTTGGAAGGGACACACAGACATAAACCATAACACCTAGTATAAGTCCATATTTTAAATGTGAATAGATTTTTTTAAAGAAAAATTAATGAAATAGCAAGAAGGTAATATTGGGCACCCATGGAGTTGAGCAGTGTAAAGCATGATCTGTGGCTATCAGTGTCGCTCTGGGACACAGGGTTTCAGCACAAGGTAATAACATCATTTTATAAACACTTATGACTCTTTCAAAAGACTTTTTAAATGCCACTGGGATCAGCCCTCAGCGATTTTTTGGTTTTTTTGCCTTTTTGAGACAGGGTTTCACTATGCAGTTCAGACTAGCATTGAACTCACTTTGTAGCCCAGGCTGGCCTCAAATTCGTGGAGATCCTATTGCCTCAGCCCCCCAAGTGCTGGGATTTTAAAAATAAATATTTTAACTTCCTAGTACCTCAAGGAACATTGATATATGAAACAACATGAAGGCTTGTCTCTCAAAGGACCTGTACGGATTAGATTTAGCTACACAGAGAAGCTACTAGCCTGATATTGTATACTTTACTGGATTTTTTTCCTGTCCTTTTGCTACAGGTTATCACCTACAAAATGAAATATTTATTCAAAATTCAATATTGATAGTAATTAGAAAAACTCAAGTAAAAGCAAAAATATGAGATATTATTTCATATCCATTAGAGTGCATATGAATAAAAACATAGCAACAAGTGTTGGAAAGTATGTGAAGCAATCAAAAACCTTATACCTTGCTATTGGAAATGAAAAATTATCAGCTATATTAGAAAACAATCTAGAAATTCCTTATAAAGTTAAAATAGGTGGGGATATAGCTCAGTGGCACAGTGCTTGCCTGGCAAGCACAAGGTCCTGAGTTTGATTCCCAGTACCAAAAGAAAAAAAGTTGAAAACATAGTTACCAAATGACTCAGAAATGTTATTCCTTTGAATATATCAAGAAAAATAAAAACCTATGATCCCTTATAAACTTTCATGTAAGTCATTATAATACTACTGCTTATAGTAGCCAAAAGTAGCAATACCTCAAATGACCATAAAGGGATAAGTAGTTAAACAAAATGGGGTACATTTCTACAATTGAATGTTATTCAGTATTAAAATGGATGATTGATTGTTACAGTTTAGGTCGAGTTCTCAAACCTTCATGTACTCAAAGGTGGGCTTTTCAAGGATGATTGGACTATAGATGACTTGCTGGGGCATGTAGATAACTTGCTGTTAAGAGATGGTGTCTGCTTCGTAAGATGTGTTGCTGAGGTGCCCTGAAAGTGTTTATCTCTTTCTCCAGCTCCTCTCCTGAGGCTTTCTGCTTCCTGGTGCCATCCCATGAGTCTTTGCCATGCCACCTTTTCTTGGAGCCAGATGACTATGGACTGAAACTTCTACAAAGTGTAAGCCAACATAAATCTTCTCTCCTTAAATTGTGTGTGTCTGGTACTATGTCTCAGCAACAAGAAAATAAGACATGGACATATGAAACAACATGAATAGACCTTGAAAACATTATGCTAAGGAGGAAAACATGATAGCAAAAGCTGATATGTTTTACAAGTCTGTTTATATGAAATATCCAAAATAGGAAACCCTATGGAGACAGAATACAGATTAGTGGTTGTTTAGGGACGAGGGAGTGAGAGAAACTGTGCAATTACTGCTAAAATTTGTCAAATTTCTACCAGTTCCAGAAGTGCTGAACCATCCAAGTCTAAAGTCTTCTATGAGATTCAAAGCAATCTCTTAGCTCTCAGCCAAGGCAAAAATCAAAAAGAAAGTTAAATATTCCGATGTACAATAGCACAGGGTAAACATTTCCGTTTCAAAAGGGAATATGTTGAGAGAAAACAATGGTACCGAAGCAAGGCAAAAACCCGGCAGGTCAAACAATACACCTTGTAGTTCCGTGTCCAGTACCCAATCAAGTTGTAGCACTGAAATATGAACTCCAAAAGGCTGGGGAAGCATCACATCTACAGGATTGTTTGTTTTAACCTTCATAGCTTCTCTTTGGGATCAGTTCCACTTACTCCTTGGGACTTTTCTAAGCAGATGTTCTATATTCCATGCAACTCCAACTTTGTGGGGTGTCTATTTTGACTTCACTCTCACAGCTTTGTGTATTGGCTTCTCAGAATCACATTGCCTGCCCTTCTAGGCCTTCCTATGAAATCTGGAAGGAAGCCTCTCTGACACCAGAATTGTTGTATAATTCATGTCTGTAAAACAAGGACTATATGGATGAAGCTATGATCTGCTGACCACTTGAAGAGTGGCTAGATCCCCTTAGATCATGACTACAGAAGCCTTTGGATACCTGCATGGCTGAACACTGTAAAGCAAATTCCAGGGAATCAATTTCTAAGTAGGATGTCCTATAGTTTTCTTCTCAGCTAAGTATTTTACTTTTGAACACCTGAGGCTTCAAAGGGTGGAACTCACTGATTTTCAGGATGTTTAAAGGCTTTTTTCCTATTGTCCTGATGCAAAGTACTTGTGTTCTTTTTAACACTAATCTTTTCAGCAACTAAGTTCTCCTCCAACAAATCTTGAAAGGTTCTTCCTTTCTAAGGAAATTCAAAACCTTAAAAATCAGTGAGTTGTACCATTTGCTTTTCATTCTCAATATAGAGCTGCATAAAAGCTCACAACAGTACCAATGCCACAGCCTCATCAGTAGGCTGCCTTAAAATTTTCTCCCCCAAATTAACTGGCCCACTGTCCTTAATCTCAGCCTCCTGCAAAGTCTTATGACATCATCAAACTGTAGTCAAATTTTCTGCCAGAATATAACATACAGGGTCCCAAGTCCAACTGCCAATGGAGTTCTTATTCCTAACTGAATTGTCCTAATCCTTGCCTCTACTATCTACATTTGTATGAGGATTCTGGTCTTCTGTGCTCTGACCAAAATCTCCCCATCAAACTTGTCTTACAACATTCCAGGTTTTCTCAACTCCTCCCACAAACCAGCTCCAAAGGCTTCTAAACCAAATAGTCATGTGTATGTACAGCAATGACCACACTTGTCTGGTATCAAAATCTGTCTTAGTTACTTCCTTCATAGCTGGCAGTCATTCCAAAACCCACAACTTAGAGGATAAGACCTTTATTTTAGCTTACCGGTGAGACATTTCAGTCCACATTTGGCAGACTTAAAAACAGAAATATCATGTGTAAGGGTCTCGTGTCAAAGAAAGCTGTTCACATCATGGCAGCCAGGAAGCAGAGAGAGAAGAAAAGAGCTGCAGAGGGAGAGGCACCCTTTCAGTTTACACCTCCAGTAACCTGCCTTCACCAGCCAGACCCGATCTCCTAACAGCAATACCCTTCTCATTCAATCAGTTTCTTACACTAGGGAGACAGGATGATGTTTACACACGTGATTATGATTTATTTCACTTATGAGTGTGGTTTCTAGTTGCATCCATTTACCTACAAAAACCTTGAGTTCATCTTCCTTTATAGCTGAGTAGTACTGCACTGTATAAAAATACCACATCTTTTTTATGCATTCCTTGGTTGATGGACATTTGGCTTGTTTCTAAGATTTAGCTATTACAAATTGTGCTGCTATAAACATGATGCACATATATCACTGTGGTATGATGTTCTCAACGCTTCTGGGAAAATACATAGAAGGGAAATTGTTGGCTCAAATAGGACCTCTAATCCTAGTTTTTAAGTAATCTCTACACTGATCACACAGTGGTTTTTACCAGTCTACATTCCCACCAACAATGGAGAAGGATTCCTTTATCCCCACAACCCCTCCAGCATTTGTTATTGGTTGACTTCTTGGTGATAGCAATTCTTTCTGGGCTGATACACACACACACACACACACACACACACACACACACACACACAAGAGAGCTAAGATAATTGTACTGCTAATTTCTATTTGTTAATTGAAAGGAACAGTTAGTGCTTATATTGTTTGATCAATTTTGCATACCTGGAGCTGGTAAATTGAGAAACTACTTTGAAAGTAACAATATGCTATATAATAACCATTTGTTAATGTCTTATCATCTTGTTTTGAATTTCTGTATCATTTCTATTGTTTTTTTTATCTCTTTAAAATACAAAGAAAGGAAAATCCATTGAATGACCTCTTGAGGAAGATCACCTGGGGAATTGGTTTCCTAGGATTCGTTTCAGTTTTCACACCTAAGCACTCAGAGGCAGCTGTAGCTATAGTCTAAGAGAGCCTGGTATTGCTTGAGCTGGCAGCTGACCTTGACATCATTCACGTGTTGCTGGTTCCTCAGGCAGGAAGAAAGAATACAAGAGTTGGGGAATCACAGATGCTTCCACTTGAATTTCCAAGGAGATCCTGGCAGGGTAAGCAACGAACCCCTGGAAGGGTGATGTATGAAGCTGTGAGAGTGAAGCCAAAGTGGCAATGGTCACCTCAGAAATAAGAAGAAATGTGGTTCATCTACTGAGGAAGGCTGCAGGCTGTGAACAGAGCCATATTAGGAGTTAAACGATGTAGGCTGCAACTGGTAAGAGTATAGAATGCCCAAGGCTTTTGGAGTTTACATCTGACAATAATCTGCGCCATGTGCTGGGCGTCATGTCACAGGATTCAATTTTTATCCTGCTGGTTTTCAGTCTTATTGGGATCCAATTCTTTTTTAATCTTCAAATTTCTCCCTTGTGGAATGAAAATATATACCCTGTGTTATTGTATACTGAAAATATTTAACATTCTTTTTGTTTTTGTAGGGGAGCTCAAAAATTTTACTTGAGTCTCACAGGACACTTTGGACTTAGATCTTTCAGCACTGCAAAAACTGTTAACATGTTGGTGACATCAAGAGATAGGCTAAATCCATTGTACATAATGAGATGGACTTGTGCCTTTTTAGGAGCAGGGTTGTAATGTTATGCTTTTGACTTAAAATGATCTTCAAAAATCTCAGGTGTTCAGAGGCAGGACTTTTGGAATGTGATTGGACCATAGGATCACTATACTCATCAGTGCATTAATCCATTGAGAAGTTCATAGCAAAACATGCTCTTAGGAGGTGGGGCCTTGCCAGAAAAGGTGGCCATTAAAAGTGTGACCTGGAAGTGTATATTCTCATCCCTGAGCACATTACTTCTCCCACTGCTTTTTTATTGCCATGAGGTGAGCAGCTTTCCTCTGTCTTTCCTTTCTGCCAGGAAGCTTTTGCCTTGGAGCCAGTGAACTGTACAGTGAATTCTCTGAAATTACGAGTCAAAATAAATCTTTCTTCCTTGATGTGGTTATCAAGGATTATTGTCTCAGCAATGGGAAAGGGACTAATATCTAACACCAGGCTATAATGAACGATTATAAATGAGTGTTGAACTGAATTTAGCAAAAGGAAAGAAAAGAAAGTACCTAAATTGTGGGTCAGCTACTTCATGAGTACCTACAAAAGTTATCCTACCAAAGTCACTGACTAGATCTTTTAAATAAACATTTTAGAGGCAGTATCTACTGAAATAAAAATAAACACTATCTCATAAATTTCATGTATTTAAATTGTATAACTTTAGCTTGGAAAACTGGTTTTCTTTCAAATTCAGATGTTTTTATCCCATTTTAACTCTCCCTTGTAATTTGCTAGCCCTCCCAGATGCTTTGGACTTTCATGAAGGGTAGAAAAGTGCAATTTTGAGGGTAATACAGGTGAAAATATTCTACATGTTTCTTCAAGTAGTATTTGTAAAATTGTAGAACTCTCAATTAGACAAACGACTTTGCCTTTTCCAAGTGCCAATTGATAATAAATAAAAATGTAATCAGTGGTAGATCCCACAGAATGAGTTTGCCTCATTCAGTCCTAGCAGCATTTTAAATACTGGGTAAGAGGAACCTTATAACAACTCCACAGAATAAGACTTTTTAATCATAAAAATATGTCACTTCATCAATTTTTTCATGTTTTTAGTTCAATGTTCTCTTATTGGTTTAAAATGTATGGAAACAGTCGTGGAATACTTGCTCAAGTTGATATATTAGTTTATTCTGTAGTAACTTTCTATAGAAAGGACATCCCATTAATGTTCCTAGTCCTCTATAGCTAATTCATGCAGTCAACAAATGCTTATGAGGCACTTTATTGGCTTAAACCCTGGAGATAGTTGTCAACTAACTTTGACGGCTATATTTTAGCAAACTACATTGTAATAGGGAAATATTCATCCAAAATTAAATAAGTACAATAATCTCAATTAAAAGTAAAAGCTATGTAAACAAAAAAGAATATGTACAGTAAAAACAAAGTAATAAACTGAATCTATGGGAAAAGGGCAAGCAACTTAAATGGTGAAAAGACTTTTAAGGAAGAAACTAGCCCCATAATGACCTAGAAAAGCATTCTAGGTAGTGAAAAAATCAGGTGCAGAGAACTAAGTCAGAATTAACTTGATTTCACTTGAAATAAAGAAATACCAGAATTTATTAGAAGAATGAAAGACAATTTGAGGATGAAAACTGTGAAATAAATGGTGGAAGACTAGGTCGTTTCTAACTTACACTGCAATGAGAAGCGGCTCAAGTAGGATAACTATGCAACTTCTCATCCACATCCAGACACTTTTGAGAGAAATGGTTTCTATCAATAATTATTCTAGAACAATAGGAACAAACTAGAACTCTTAAGCAAACTAGAGCATGAAACCCTCTATTGAAGATATCTAAACAGAGGAGAGACATAACATGATTAATGCTTATAAAATACAATGTGGAATTCTTTTCAGAGATTGGCCTCCAGGAGAATAAACTAAAAATTGTTGCCTGTATCCAACTGGCTAATAATTTTGTTGTGCTCAGCTTTTTTGTGTCAAATGTTGTTGGTTGTACTCAAGTGTGGGGTTAGAGCAAATACAAAATCTTACTGAACTGCATATGTGGAGCACAAGAAATAAGAGTATATAAAATGATTCTGAGAGCTTTTGCCCCAGCAATGAACAAGGACACCAATTATTTACACTAGAAAAGGAAGGATAGTCAAAGTAATAAATAAGAAAATTCTGTCAGGACAAATTTATTTTGACATTAATATTATATCTCATAATATAGAAGGTCAAATCTTAGCTGATTTTTAAATATATGATAAATAAAGTCAACATGGCAACCAAGGTATTTGAACAATTGATTAAATGTGAAAAAAGACTGGGTTATACATATATGAGATATGATTTCACATAACAACATGTCTCTGAAGTCAACTATTTACACTAATATACTTAAGGCAAAGAAATAAGTCTCTTACTTTATGTGGTTCAAAAATGTGCTCAATTTTTATTGTACAGAAGTATGCAAAGTTTTATTTTATATAAATGGGATTACATGCACTGTTGTTGAACTAAATTTTCCACCTAATGATGATATATTTTGATATCTTTCTATGTTAGAATATGTATTAATATTTTATTTCTTGTGATAATTTTGATAAATTTTATAGGGCTCAAAGGGCATTTAGGTAGTTTTGATTTCTAATATCATAAACAATCAGTTCTCCACATTTCTCATATCTCTACTTTTATAAACCTGCTCTTGTTTTTCTATGAGCAGTTCCTAAAAATAAAACTGTTCTTTCAGAAAATATGAGCAGTTTAAAGATAAAAGTTCCCCAGTTTATGATGGTTTGATTTATGATATTTCAACTTGATGATATTATCTAAGAAAAAGGTATTCAGTAGAAACTATGCTCTTTGGTAGCTTATTTGTATTAAATGCCTGTTCAAGGTGCCATAATCCCAATTTATCATAGGTTTATCAGGATGTAAACTCACAATAAGTTGAGGAATGTGTGTACGGATAGATCTCACTAAATCACCTTCTGATAGATTTTGAATAATTGCACCCCTTCATAGATTCACATTGAAATTTGAATGCCCAGTGCAATAGTATTAAGGGGAGCTTTCAAGGCATGGTTAAATATAAGTGTGGATCCCTCATTAATGCAACTAACGTCTTTAAAATAGGCCTGGAGGAAACAATGTTTATCCCCTTTGCTCTTCCATACCTTTCTCTGTATGAGGAAGTGACACTCCTCCCCTCCCATGGGCAATATACTTGGTGCCATCTTACAAGCAGACAGTACCCTTTACCAGACATCAAATACTGATGCCTTGATCTTGGATTTTCCACTTTCCAGAATCATAAAAAATATATTTATATTCCTTAGGAACTACTCCTCAACATTTTGTTAAAGTAACACAAAATGAGATAAGATATCTCCAAAAATCTGAACCAAATTACCATTCACCTTCAGCAGTTTATGGGTAGTTCATTTCCAAAGTTTATTCCCCACCATTGAAGATTCAACTTTTAAATTTCATCCAATTTATGTATAACATTGTTGTTTTAACTTGGATTTTGTAAGGGGCTCATGAGCATAACCATATTTTAGTGCACATATTCATCATTTGAACTTTTTCTACAAGATGCCCGTAAATGTATTTTGCCCCTTCTTTCTTTTGGCAATTTTATTATGACATCCTAATGGTTTTCTGTGCATGGTTATTATTGCTCTTTTATTGTATCTTAACATTTTCCAACACTTATGCTTATATCTTTATAGATGGTTCAACTTACAGACTTTGACTCTACAATGTTACAAAAATGATACATGTTCAGTAAAACTGTATTTTGAATTTTCTTCTCTTTCCAAGATTAGCAATATGCAGTACCATGCTCTTGTAACACAGGCAGTAGTAAGACACCACATCTAATCAGAAATTGATGACCCTGCCACTGTAGACTCCTCATCACTCAGCAATTAATTTTAGGTAATGTTTCAGGTATTCCTCAGGTCCTTGTGCTTTCAGCTGTGTGTATTAATGATGTGTATCAATATAACCATTCTCTTTTTCACTTTCAGCAGAGTATTCAATAAATTACATTATATTTTCAATATTTCATTTGAATAGGTTTTGTGTGAGATGCCTGTGCCCAATATAGGCTAATGTAAGTATTCTCAGTGTAATTAAGACAGGCTAGTGTAAGCCACTAGGCTCAGTAGCTTAGGAGTAGTAAGTGCGTTTTAACTTATGATTTTTCAACATATGAAGTGTGTACTGGTTTGCAACCTCATTGTAAGTTGAAGAACTTCTATATTTATGCAGTATGTTTTATTAAGAGTTTTTACTTTTTGGCAGAAGTCTTTCAAGCTTCATGGGTTCCGAATGTTCTGGAAGTTTTGTCTATCTTTAAATTCAGAAAATATTATTTATCTTCTTCCACTTTTAAACGTTTGTACAGTAAGTCCCTGAATTACAAACATTGACCTTGTAAACTTTCACAGATAGAAATGGATCTCACATTACCAACATTCACAGCCAAGGACAAACCACAAAAGTAGCTCATGTGTCTGCTGGACATTGTCACAGAAATGCTGTGTGCTTATTGTACAGTGCTCATTCAGAGCTCAGGGTGTCCAGAATCAAGAAGAGAAGCAGTGTTGATGCGGAGGAGTCTTCCAGGAAGCATAAACCAATAACCATGGAAACAAAAGTGAAAATAATTGAGAGACTGAACCAAGGCAAAACAGCTGTAGACATCACTCCACCATTTCTCACCTGCCCTACCTCCTCCAGTTAGTAATTCTCTTCTTGTCAGTTCACTCTGTGTAATCCTTTATATGCCAGTTGTACTGAGCTGTACTACCATTCTAGGTAAATGTGAAAGTAAAAATAGTTTATTCACAACATTTTTCTGTGTTTGTTTCTTGTTTTTTACTTTACATTATATTTTTTCTGTCAAAAGTGTGCAAGATGCACTTTGTCAGCTTTACAAACCATTTCAGTTTATGAACTTTCTCTAGGAATGGAATCGGTTCATAAGTCAGGGACTTACTATTTTAATTATTATTATTTTCATGTTGTATGAGGTGACTATTAATATTTATTTTTGCTTCCAAATAAATGTCCATTCCTTTTCCATTTAAAGTGTTTGCTTTAATTTTCCTAATATGAAAAATTACCATTACCAACATTCACAGCCAAGGACAAACCACAAATGTCCTTGGCTGTTGAACGTTGTATTAAATTCCTCCATATAAAGAGCCCTGTTTCTCTACTCAAAATCAACTCAAAGCAGTTTTGAAAAAAAGACAGTTTTAACACTTCCATGAATTGAGTATTTGTCAGGATAGTATGCCACTAGAACCCTGATCATGTGGTATAATGTTTACGCTCAGAAGGCAGAACTACTCCTGGTTATAGCACTTTCTTCCCACTGATGTGTCAACTGACCTCTCTATGTTCCTTATCCACAAAACTTTGCATAATTATGGAATCAGTATTATTGTATTATTGCTAAGATTATAAGAATATTATTTGGATTGACATAAGGAGAAAGTTAGCATATATAAATTTCTTAAATTAGTGTTCATCATATAATAAATGGTCTCTAAATGCTATTTAATCTAGCATCATGTTTTACTTTTTGAATAGTTTTTTTGCAATATTTGCTTCTTGTATATTTTTATAATGGTTTGTGAATTTTCACAACTATTACATTTCTTTCTGTTAGGCAAGACAATGGACTTGGGTGCTAGGTTAATTTTTCCTCATTAGGTTAGTTTTGCTTCAATTCATATTGTCTAGAGGTAGAACTTTGTCATCATATGAAAGTTCAAGTACAGTCTAACTCATTAGTTCCTGAAGACTTGTACCTATTATGATTCAAGCTGCTCATCCTGACCCCCAGTTAATAGCTTCCAGGACTGCCAGAACAGTTTGAATATCTCAATTTGTCTGATCACTGTATTTTTCTTTTAGGCAGCAGTGATGAAGAACTGTTTTATTTTCTGAGCAGAAACTTGCAGTTGGTGTACTTGATAAGAAGAATATCCTTAGCATGATTCTAAAATTGGTAATTTCAGGAATCAAATCAATATATGACTTCCATTCCCATGTGTAAGAAGGCCAAATTTTATGAAGGAGTCATGATAGATTAATATGAGTCAGATGAAAGAATTTTTATTCAATCAAATCACATAAAAACTATTTGTGTAGATATATAATATAACATACAGTTAGCCAGTATTATACTATAATAACGTTTACATCACTATGGTGTTTGTACAAACTCTAGTGTTTTGTATAAAACACAACATAGGATTTTGAGGTTCTGTAGTGCATACTCTTTGTTTTTTTTATTTAATATGAACAACTCCATGAACTGTAAGTAATCCAATCAGCTTTCTGCACTTTTGCATTAATGTCATTTCTGTTAAGCTAAAATGTAATTTAATAGGCATTGTCATGAACAGAGTCTGCTGAATATAAGGAACTATAATAATAGGCTGTATTCTTTCTAATGTTATATTTTGTTCAATCAAGTGGCAGCAAGAATTTACATTAAAACATACACTGTAGGCTCAAACATAGTTGTGTTCTGGAGGAGGGACATCTACTGCAGACGTGGGATATCAATGATAGATGCTGGGATTCCAGCAAAGATGGAAACTTTCCAGCATGTGAGAAGCACAGTCCAATGTTAGAACAGCAATTAACCCATGTATGAATTTTAGTACCTCTGAGTGAGCACACTCTAGACGTATGGGTAGTCAGGCAATAACTCAGTGTGGCAGAGTGCTTTGCCTGTGTGATAATAAAACACGACTGATAAGAATATTGTCCTATGAGGTATGCCATAGTGGGTAGCCTGATTCATCATATCATCAAAATATACAATGTCACAGGGGAAGATGGTTGGCTTATAACAAAGAGATTTTAGTATATGTGCGGCCGAAGAGCACAACAAAGAGCTTTTATGTTGGGATATTTCAATTTCTCTGAGCCATTTGGGAATAAAATAATAAGTCTGAATATTTCATTATGCATGGTATCTACTATGCCTTGTAATTATTAAATAGATCATTATAGATGTGCCTCACACAAACTCATTTTACTACATAGTGATAAACTCAAGTCTTTGAAAAATAAACAATAATTTGAAAAATGAAGTTCTTAAAATTCCTTTATTCCTCAAGAATTATCTCTGCTATGACTTAAAATAATTTGCAATTTGATTACCAAAGCACTTTTAGAAGTGAACATGTTCAAGATCATAACTAACAATTTTGAAGACTTTAAAATCAATCTGTCTAATTGCAAAGCCTGTAGTCAAACTGCGAAATTAGAAGTTTCATTGGAAATATAGTCATTTGCTCAATAATCCAAACTTCCTTAATTTGTTTGTTTGTTGTAAAATTTAATCAAAATATTTTTAGAAGAAGCAGAATATGCAACAAAGATTAACTACATAGGTATTGAAGCAAACTACTTAGAAAGTGTTCAGTTTCTCTGTGATCTGATTCTCTAATTTATCTGTGTTGCTCTTACTTTCTAGATACAAGCATTATGCTTTTTTTTCTTGTATTTTTGAGAGAGTCTCGCTATGCAGTTCAGACCAGCCTTGAGCTCACTTTGTAGCCCCAGCTGGTCTCGAACTTGCAGTGATCCTCTTACCTCAGCCTCCCGAGTGCTGGGATTACAGGTGTGCGCCACCACACCAGTCAATACAGGCATTATTTATGAGTATGATATGTACTGTTCCAGGCAATGTTCTTAATTCTTTTACTATGTATACATTATCCATAAGTCACCAACATATTTTAATTCTTTGTTGAGTTACACAAACTGAATTATCCTGTATGAATGATCTTATAACATTTTATATAACCTGTAATCTAGTTGCTTAATTTTAACAGTTCCATAATGATCTATTTTTGGACTTACCTATTTTTTGTTCATGAATATTTGAAAGCAAATTTTCAATATTTTAAGTGAATTTATAGCAAGCTTCAGTGTATTTCCTTATAAACATGAATAAAGTTTCTCTCCATTTACCTACATTACACATCTAAAAGTATTTTCTAAATGATCAGTGTCCATGATATCCAGTACATAATCCTTTAATAACATGCAAAATACGCCCTTTTCAAATATAAAATTTTTCTGGATATCACATTTGAGGTGGAATCATTAAAATCAGTCATATCTTACTTTAAATCTTTTTTTTTTAACTTTAAATCTTGAGGTATAGTTCCAGGTAGCTCTTATTTCTTGGTACCTTATATTTATATATTTATTTATATTTATATATTTATTTATATTTATATTTATATTCATATATTTACTTATATTTTTATTTATTTATTTATATTTATAGAGTGTGAAAAAACACGTTATATTTGGTGTAGGTGAGAGGCAGAAACACTACTCAGATATACTTTAACATTCAATTGCATAAGGCAAATACACATAGCACTGTTTTATCCCAATATCTCAACTTCTTTATTATTCAGTTCGTGATTTAGTGGTATGAGAGGTCAAAAGCATTTGGTAACCTCAGTGTAGCAGCTGAAAGAAAAAGACAAGGTAAAATGTGCTTAAATTTCTGGTTTACACTGTTAAGTTTAAAAATAATGTTTTAAAACAAAATGAGCAATTAAGAGAAACATGATGGGATTGAGTAGAGAGAGAAAATAATTTTTAGTTTAGGTCTATGCCAAAATATAAGGCACTAACTGTATAATTGTCTCTGATTTGTGCCATTTTAATAAATTTCTTTTATTACATAACACCTTAGATGGAAGTTCTTAAAGCTTCCTTAGATATATATACTTAACATCGTGATTTAACCTTGAAACTCTCCAATACATAATTATTCAGACACTCAAGGACTGAAATAGAGAGTGTTTTAGGGTAAGAATCCTGGCTTAACACTCTCCTAAGTCTTTTGTTTATATACGAGCTCACTTTCTTATGGAGACAAACAATGCTATTGAAATGATTATTTCAAAAGGCGAAAACATCTTTCTGTTATTACCAAAAGTAGAGTAATATATTATAAACCTATTGTTTCACATTAGCTGGATCCAAATGACTAATTCCTATAATGTGTTTTAAAGTTGGAGTGCAATGAAAATGTTACACTTGTCACTTGTGTTTATCCAGGCACAATATGGGTAATGATAATTACATAAGGTAAATTTAATGTAGTTACTCAGGTATAAACAAATTTTTCTTAACAACAAAGTGTTTTTCAATTATTAGATTTAAGTCTACTTACATACTGCAGAAAAAAACTTTGAAAAACAATAACCTCACATATCCAAAGAGGGTCATTTTTCAATCATAAATAATTCAACTCAATAAAGCATTTCAATTTCGTTTTGGAATGGCCCGATTTTGAGTTCAAAATTGAAAGCAGATAATCTTTGCTTCTACTAATCTAGAAATTGAACAATATTTTCATTCGAGAAATGTGATATATAAATGTTTACATGGACTAGCTGAAGCTCTAGATACAATTTTATTAGCTTGGATGCCACATTAATTACTAGACAAGATATAAGATTTTAAAAGAATCAAATAATTTTTATTCTAAAACCTTCTCAGAATATAGAACAGAAAATAAAATAGAGATAGTCTGACAAAACAAAGATAAAAGGAAGCTGCTTACATCCATATTCATTTTCTGACATTATGCCTATTGATCCATAGCTAATCTCACCACTAGATTCTTTCTCTGTCTAATCTTTGACTTCTCATCTTTAACACAATATTCATATTTGAATTAAAATCAGAAATATCCCTCTGTATCATTTCTAAATTTTTTTGTTTTTATTTTGTATTCTCTATAATAGTTGGATCAGTCTTGCATTCTTACATCTGGTAATCTGAGCAACTTTGTTGAAAATAAAACTTTAACTTTTGATTAAAATTCCCTTCTCATTCATGTTTCTAAATATCAAATCATGCTAATTTTTTTCCATCCAAATTTATTTGTTTCTGCATCATCTAGCTATGGTTTATATTAGTGTCTTTCAAATAAAGATTAAAAGAAACAAAATATGTAAAAGTAAGTAATTGGAAAAATTTTAAAGATATGGGTATGCTGGGAAATTATTTGAACTGAAAAGCTTGGAGTTCCCTCCAAAAAGAGAAAATATCTTCTGTGCACATACTGTGCTGGTTACAATCCTTACAAATCCAGGTATGTTGTGAAAGCACTTGTGGAGACATTTCATATCTTACCTGGATGAAATGTTCCTCCCTGATCTCTGAAGGGAATTTAGTTTTTTCTAACTCTATACTTTCCCCAAAATTATAATCACAATAAAGTAAAAGAGAAGATAAAATATTTAAAGTCTATAGAAAAATTGGTAAGAAATACTGAAGAATCATAATCATACAGAGCTATTTTCTAGTAGTGGTTGTTTTTTTTTTTTTTCTTTTCCGGTACCAGGAATTGAACTCACGACCTTGTGCTTGCCAGAGAGGCGCTGTGCCGCTGAGCTAAATCCCCAACCCCTTATTTTCTAGTAATGAAGCAATTAACAATTTGTATTATTTACCAAAACACCAGGTAAAATTATAAACACATGAAAATTTCATAAAGGCATTTAAAAAAGAAATATTTGTAGTGCATGTGTAATTGGCCCTCAAGAACTGGCCACCTTCCTGAGGGAACAAACTTCTGCATATTCTACATAGGTAAGAAAGAGACCATTTTGGGGTGCTGGCCAGTGTTACAAGGAATTTTTGTTCACGTCAAGATGCTCTGCCAAGCACCCCAACATCTGCCCTTTAGAACAGCCCACATCACTGTTATGAACAAGGAAGATCTTTTTATGGATAATTTTAATCTTTCAACATCTCAACAAAACATGTCTCTGATGCTGAATATGGACTAGAGGATTTCCTGCTGGATTTTTCCCTTGCTTTGGTCTCATTCTTTTCTATCTTACATGTCCTCCCTTTTGGAATGTTTGCCCTGTGGCATTATAGTATGCTGGAAGTTTTGAAAGTATTAACTTTCATTTGATTTTACAGGGATTTACAGGTAAGACTTTGCCTTAAGACTCAAAAGAAATTTTAAATTGGACATCTCAACACTGTTTTTTTTTTTTTTTTTTTTTTTTTTGGTTTTTCTCCAGTACCAGGAACCGAACTCACGACCTTGCGCTTGCCAGGCAGGCGCTTTGCCGCTGAGCTAAATCCCCAGCCCCTCAACACTGTTTTAACTGGTAAGACCTGGGCAACTCAGAGAAACATGGACACGAGGCTTTTGGGGCCCAGGGGTGAAACTTTATGGTTTAGATCTAAAATGTTCCCCCAAATTCTTTCATTTGGAAATCAGCCACAGTCAAAAAGGACAGGACACTCAGGGGAAGAAGCAGGAATTGTTTATCCTTTTCCCTGGCTCTTTTCTTCCTTCTCTTGCTGCTTCCTGGCTGCAGTGGACAGAGCATCTTTGCCTCCACCATGCCTCTCCACCAGCCCAAATGGATCCACTTGCTAGTTGACTGCAGCTCTCAACTGAAAGCTCGTTTCCACTATGTTGTAGGCTATACCTTATAGGTAATTTTTTTCTATTAATGGGAAACTGATTTAGACACCTGCCCTAAAATAATTCTTTATTTTTTTCAGTGAATGAATAAGAGATTTCAGATACTTCATTCTATATATTCAATACAGGTTGATGTTAAGGACTCATGAAAACAGAGGTGTGCCTCATGAATAGAAGTGTGTGGCAGACCAAAACTGCTCAGTAATGGTCAAGAAACTGAAAGAGAACAAAGGGTGTTGTATTAAGAAAATTTCCATCAGGGACAGGTTTCTGATGGCCTAAGCTCATTCCACAAGGTCACATTTCTTAAAAGTTCCAATTCCTCCCAAAGTTGCTACCTGAGGGGAAAAGAATGTAAAATGTATACCTTGACATTTAAGGATCAAACAATTGCTTATGCTAAGAAAGAGAAAACAGAATATAAAATACTCAATGAAAATCAGAAAAGGCATGAAATACGAGGAAGACAAAAGCAGGATCAGCAAAGAAGGAAAAAATTGGAAAATAGTAACAAATATGAGAGATACTTATCTAAATATATCAATAATCACTTTAAATGTCAATCATCTAAAAACATCAATGAAAATGCAAATGTTGCCAGAGTGGATTGAAAAACAATGGCAATAAAAACCATAGTAAAAGCAACAACAATTATAAATGTTTGTCTTGGTTACTTTTCTCTCATTACTGAGACAAAATACCTGATGCCCAAAATTAAGAAAGGAAAGGTTTACTTAGCTTACAGTTTGTGGAGGTTTCAGTCCATACTTGGCTGGCTCCAAGGCAGAGTGGAATATGGCACAGGGCAAACGTGCATGGTGGTGGAAAACAGCAAAAAGAACAAGAGCAAAAAGGGGGCAAGAACAAGGCTCTTTTCCTCCCTTATATTGTAAGCAGACTACCCCCATCTAAGAGGGGTATAGCACTTACATAATCTCCATGCCTTGCTTTTGCACAGGTTCAGGATGGATACAAGGTAAGCACCTTGGCTCCCTGCTGAGTCACATAGGTAACCTTCTAAACTTCACACAATGAACAACGTCCCAGAGTGATAAGGGAGTGTCCTTTTCACCCCAGGATGGAGAATTGCAGAGTCACTTAGCCAAGCCTCTAGACTCCTCAAGTTGACACAATGTATCAACCATAACAATGTTCTACTAGAAAGCCATATATGAATAAAAATACATAAAATACATAATACTATATAAAAGTACATAATACTATAATAATACACATCAAAACACATAATAATAACTTGTCAAAAGAAAGTGGAAGTATCCATATTAATTTTAGAGGAAGCAGACTCAAGAACAGAAAAATTTACAAAAGACAAAGATGGGCAATGCATATTGATTAAGGAGAAAATAATAAAAGGGATCATAAAAATCCTTAGTGTCTATGCACTTCACAAAAATACACCAATATAGGAAAGACAAAAAATAATAAAATTTCAGGATAAATGGATGAAAACCCTATTACAATCGAATAATTCACATCTTTTTATCAGAAATGAATAGAACCAATATGCCAAAAATCCCTAGAGACAATGTTGAACAGAACAGAACTGTGACTCACAAGGATAGAATTGGGATTTGTAGAATATTTCACCCAATTTGAGCAGAATACACATTTTTCTCAAACTCACATGGACCATTTACTAAGATAAGCTATATTTTTCACTACAAAATATATATTACCAAATTTATAAGAATTGAAATGATATAATGTGGACTTCCAGGCCACAAAAGATAAGTGCAAGGTAACTAGAAAACCTTAAACTTGAAATGAAGTGAAACAATACATTTCCAAAAACACACCAGTCAAAGAAAAAAATCTCAAGAGTAGTATTACAACGTATTGAATTCAATGAAAATGAAAATATATTTATCTAATTTTTGTAGAGTAGCAAAACCAGTACTTACAGGGCATTTTATAGCACCAATTTTATATATGACAAAATTGAAAAATTCAAGAAACTAAACAGAGATTTTACTTTACAAAATTACACAAAGAACAGCAAATTAAACCCAAACTAAAGCAGGAGAAAAGAATGAGTAAAATTTTAGCAAAAATCAATGGAATTGAAAATAGATCAGTAGTAAACATCAATAAATTCAAAAGGTGACTTTTAAAAAAGAGAAAAATAAATCTGATGACTCTGGTCAAGTGATTACAGAAAGAGAGTGGATACAAATGGCTAATACCAGAATTGAAAGATTTCACATCATTATAAATCATATGCGCATCAAAGAATAGCAAAGGCAAATTATGAACAATTTCCATAAATTTGACAATCTAGATTAAAAAAATCAAGTTTTGAAAGACAATCTGCCAAAACTGAAACAAAAAATATACAAACTGAATAGATTTACATATAGTATATATCAAATAAATTAAATCAAGAGTTAATAACTACCCAGAACAAAACAAACAAGTCCCACATACATTTAATGTCATGTCTACCAAACATTTAAGGAAGAAAATATACCAATCTTTTCCAGAAGGTAACAACAGAGTAAATGTTTTCTATTGGTTCTATGTCAGCATTTTCCAAATTAAAAAATAGACAATACAGCTACAGATATTTCTCGTGAACTTATAGTAAACATTTTAACAAAATAATAATAAATCCAATCCAAAAATTTACACATCATGATCAAGTAGAATTTATAATGGGTTTGAAAAGCTGATTCAGTACTTGAAATTAATATTATCCATCTCATGAATGTGCTAAAGAGCCTCAGTAATCATATCCACATTTACAACATTTGAGAAAATTTAATATTAATTTTAATAAAAACCATTGATAAGCAGGAAATAAAGAAGAATTTCCAATGTCAATAAAGGGTATCTATAAAACTCTACAGGTAACATCACTCTTCCTTTTTTTTTTTTTTTTTTTGTTTTTCTCCGGTACCGGGAACCGAACTCACGACCTTGCGCTTGCCAGGCAGGCGCTTTTGCCGCTGAGCTAAATTCCCAGCCCCAACATCACTCTTAATATTATGATATTTAAATTTCATGTAAGCTCAAGAATAAAATAAGAATATTTCTTCTTACCTTTACTTTTCAACTTGCACTAGAAGTTACGGCTCATGCAAAAAACATGGAGAAAAATAACAGGCATAAAAGTTGGAATGGAAGAAATAAAACTCTTGTAAAACACCAAATATTCAATAATAAGTGACCATTTGATTAAAAGGTGAGGAAAAGACTTGAACTGATTACATATACATACATATATATCATACATATATATCATTATGAACTTATTAGATTGGCTAATATATGTATCCCTAGATATAGATATAAGTATATATACAACTAGAACATTAGCATATAAAAAGATGTTCATTTCTTAGTTACTTTCTCACTGGTAAGACAAAATATTTGATACCCAAATTTAAAAGAGAAAACGTTTATTTTAGCTCCAGTTCATAGAGGTTTCAGTGTATATTTAGCTGATTCCATGGTAGGGAGACACAGCATATATGCATGAAAAAGGTGAGAGTGCTCATCATAAGGAAGGCAGCAAGTTTTTTTTTCCCTTTTTATTCCACCCAAACTATAAGCCATTTGGCTGGTGTCACCCACACTCAGGGTGAGTCTTCCCTCTTCAGTAAGACTATTATGCACATCCAAAACCATGCTAAACCAATCAGCAGACTAATCCAACACCCCAAATCCCTCCTCAACATCCTATGAGTGCATGAGGCTTTAGAGAGGCATCTAGATGTGTCACAAGAAATATCCCCAGGATCTGTAGTCTTTTTTTTCCTCTTTGTGATAAAGTTGTCTAAGGATCTATCAATTTTATTTAACCTTTCAGAGAATGAACTTTTCAATTCATTCTTTGTATTATTTTCTTAGTCTCAGTTGCATTAATTTCTACTCTTATCTTTATAATTTCTTCCCTCGTGTGAGTTTTGGGCTTGATTTGTTCTTCTTTAGAAGTTTCAGGTTCATCATTAAGTCATTCATTTGAGCTCATTTTGTCCAGTTGGCTCCTTCTAAACCTTGCACAGTGTCTTCTGTTTGCACCACTAGCTCCTTTTACCTGCTGGTTGTGGGGTGTTGAGTTCTTGTCCCACCACAGGCCAAGGCCGCTTGCTTGCTTGTGCTGACTGACCAAGGTGGCCCCTAGAGCAGATCTGTGATGGTCCCTGCTCCTAGCTCTTTGCAAAATTCCTCTTCATCATCTTCTTAGCTGTTGGCGGTACATAGTGACTGGATAGTTCTTTTCTTCTTCCACTTCAGGGCTCTGGCAGTGAAGCAACCTGACATTATTCTGCTGCTGTGGTTTGTCCTGAACCCTTTGACATAACATGGTGGTCCTGGCCATTCGTCTCTGTTCTGCATGTCAGCTTACAGAAACACAGGTCTGGTTCACCTCACTCACCAACTGCTGGCTTTACAGGGCCTCTCAACAAACAGTATCCCACCAGACAGGGCCTGCTCCTCTGGGGCACACTGGGGCTGGGCCTGCTCGGCTGGGGTGCACTGAAAAGTGTATTTTCTAATCATATACTAATAAATTTGTTTTGAACTCCTTTTGCACATAATGTTTAATTTTGGACTTGAGTAGGGGTTTATGGATGTTAAATTTGTAACTATTTATTAACCTATATATTCAGGTAATGCAGTTTTTATATTTTTATTTTATATTATTGAAACAGATAACAACTATAAAAATAGAAATAAGAGCCAGAAATTTGTTAATAAAAATATTCATGGAAAAGAAAAGAGGTTAAATAGATAAGTTCTCCATTCTTATTAAGACAAATATATCAAAGCACTTAAAGTATCATGCAGCTATGCAGTAAACACAAAGTATTCAGAAGTTTAAAAGATAGTGATGTTAGCAAGATGGTAAATGACTTTCCAGTGCTCATCTCCTTGCAGAAATATTAATTTGAACAACTATTCACACACAGAAACACTTTCCCATGAATTAAGGAATTCAAGAGAACATGGTACCCAAATGAGAAACACAAATAAGATATAAAAGTGCAAGCAGCCGAGATTCACATTGTTCATGGTCCTCTTCCTCCTCAAAATCCAGGCATGCAATCCAGAAAGATACTTTCATGAGGGAAGGAAAGTGAAGTAAGCACTCAATTCACCACAACACCTGCACCAGAGCCCCCAAGTGAACTCCAACAGACAGAAAAAGTTTGTATATAGTCAAAGTTAACTTATTAGTCTAAAGTACCTAATTATAGCTGCATTTTATGTTTCATAGTTACTACAAAGAAAAAAACATAGTATATAAATGACTAAGATACTGAGAAACCAATCAAAGAATACCATTACTAAGAATCATCACATTTCGCCTTGGGTGGTGGCGCACACCTGTAATCCCAGCACTTAGGAGGCTGAGGCAGGAGGACTGCTGTGAGTTTGAAGCCAGTCTGGGCTACAAAGTGAGCTCAAGGCGAGCCTGAACTGCATAATGAGACTCTGTCTCAAAAAAAAAAAAAAAAAAAAAAAAAAAAAAAAAAAAAAAAGAATCATCACATTTCAAAGGAAGACATGAAGAATAAAAATGCAAAGTAATTACAAGAGAACAATAAATAAAATGGTAATAGTAAGTTCGTACCAAGCAATAACTACATCAAACAGAAATGGATTAATTCTCAAACCAAATGTCATAGAGTAGCTGAATGAATAAAAAAGAAATTCAAATCCCCATGCCCCAAACAAACAATTCACTGGCACATGCTTTAAGGACTTATACAGCTGAAAGTGAAAAGGTGGAAATGATATTCCATTCAAAATTGTTGCTTACTTAGGCGTAGGAATTTATACTCATATCAGATGAAATAGACTAGGTCAAAAACTGGAGCAAGACAATGAAGATCATCATTTATTGATAAAGGGATCAATTCATCAAGAGAATATCAAGTACAAATATATATTTACCCAGTATTGGAGTGTTTACATTAGAAGAAAACATCATTATTTCACCTTTAATAATAAATAAATCATCCAGGCCAAAAGGACCCAGTGGATTTAACAAAGTTTCACAGAACAATCTATCAAACTGTACCGGAATAGACAATATTTTCAAGGAAATATGAAACATTTTGCAGGATAGATCTTATGTCAGGCCACAAAACAAATCTTAAGCTGGGTGTGGTGATGCACGTGTGTAAACCCAGCATTCTGGGAGGCTGAAGCAGGAGGAATTGGAGTTTGAGCCCAGAATGAGAAATATGATGAGTGAGAGAGATAGAGCCCGTGGTGAGTGAGCATGACTCTGTCTCAGAATTTAAAAATTAAAAATGATACGGAGATGTAAGCAAGTACAAACCCCTGAGTTCTACTTCCATAACTGAAAAAAAGTCTTAAAATTTTAAGACCAAAACAATGTGTAACATATTTTAGACTGCCATAATATGAAACAAGAAATTAATAATAGGACAAAATGTACAAATATGTAAAAAGTATAAAAAAACCCCTACATTCCAAACAGTGCATTGATCAAAGAAAAATCAAAAGAGTTTTTTTTAGCATCTCAAAATAATTTCAAAAGAAAATAATGAGCACAAAAACTTATGGAATGCAGAAAAAAATTTTACTGGGGAATTTTGTAGTGACACACATTAATTAAAAATAAAGATCCCAAAAAATCTGGATGTTCTTGCTCCACAATTAGTCAAGAGAAAGAAATGAAAAGCACTTAGTCTGGAATGATAAGGTGACATTGTCACTATCTGTAGACAATGTGGCCTTACATATACAAAGTGCTTATACTATACAAAATAAATAAACATAAGGTCTAATATCAATAAAACAATCCATAGCAATCTTAGGCATTATAATGAATTATCTAAAATAGAAAACAATGAAATAATTTGCAATAGCAATTAAAATATCAAATATTTAGGACTAAATTTAAGCGAAAGCAGAATGTCTCATTATAAAAACTATGAAATATTCATGAAAGAATTTGAGGAAATCATAAATAATGTAAAGATATACCATGTCCATGGACTGGAAGAATCAACATTGCTAAAATATCCACACTGCAAAATGAGCTACAATAAAATACACTACCAAAATTCAAATGACATATTCATAGAAATTTGAAAAATTACAAATTTTGCATTACAATCACAAAATAATTGAAAATGTCTTCAGCATCACTAATTATCAGGGAAATTCAAGTTCAAATCACTATGAGAGATCACCTCACACCTATTAGAAAAGACCTTGTCCAAGGTTGTACAAATTTGATGGGAAAATAAATTAGTTTAGGTATTAAGGAAAACAGTATGGAGGATCCTAAAAACATTAAAAATAAACTGTCACATTGTCTCGTAATGCCATGCCTGACTATATAACCAAAAGAAATAAAATCTCTAAACGAAGAGATGTTGGCCTTATGTCTCAAGTGCTGCTTTGTTCTCAATGCCCAAGGTGTAAAAGAAGCCTAATCTTTTTCAAAGATCAATGGATTATAGGTTTGCTACCTATCTGTCTGTCTACCTATCTATCTACCTATCTATCTATCTATAATTTCTATAGAAATCTCAAAATACCCAAACAAATTATGAGCATAAGACTTCCCCCATTACACACTTAATGGTGTATCACTAAGCCTTAAAAATCAAATGTCTGTCGTTAATACCTTTGATTACAAAACTGAAGGAAACTATGCTAAGAAAATAAGTTTTGCACAGAGAAAACACTGTATGGTCTCCATTATGTGTAGAATTTAAAAAAGGGTGGACTAATTAGAGATTTCAATAGTTGGTTTTTAGGGGATTGGAGGAAAAGAAGCAATGAGGACATACAAGTCAAAAATGTACAGATTTTTAGTCAGACAGTATGACTAAATTCTAGAGATCTAACAGATGACATAGTTATTACAGTTAATAATACTGAATTATATACTTGAAATTTACTAAGTGAAATCTTAAATATTCACATCATGTAAACACATACACACACACCATTATGAGATAAATAAGTGAATTTCTTTGATTTTGATAGTTATTACCCAATGTACACATACTCCAAAACATCATTTTTATACCATAAATATACAATGTGTGTGTGCCAATGATACATCATCAACAGGGCTGAAAAATGTTGGGAAAATTAAATGTGATATATGCAGATTATTAGTGGGAAATTGTTCAATAAGTTTGTGTATAAATAAAAGTAGAGAAGTATTTTCTGTTTTTTGGGTTTTTTTGTTTGTTTTTCTTCCGGTACTAGGAATTGAACTCACGACCTTGTGCTTGCCAGGTAGGCGCTTTGCCGCTGAGCTAAATCCCCAGCCCCTGAGAAGTATTTTCTGAAATAGAAGAGGATAAAGATAAAAACTGAGTTTAAAACAGAAGACAGGAGGTACTTGGCATATTTATATGTTGCTGAGTATAGTCTTCTAGGAAGAGGCATTAATGGCTAAAGAAAGTAAAGGATATTTGCAAAATGAGAAACTACCAAACTGAGAAGGACAGGGACCAAGAGACCCAGAGAGACCAAAAGGTTTTCCTTCTAATAGAAATAAAGTGATTTTACTATAATGAAAGGAAAAGAGAGAGAAGTTATAGGCCCTGATGCCACTAGAGGTGAAATTTGGAACAAGAGACCCAGACAGCTATAGTCTGGCTGCTCCATTTTCTCATTAACACTTTCCTGAGAGTTGAAAGAGATTGATGTGGTTCTTTCAAAAATGATAAGAAGTTATGAAATTTGTGTCTCAGAAAATATTAAGTGACATGGTTATAAGACAGTATTCACTGCCAAAGGGAAAATCACTCTAATGTTACAATTTGCCATATTATCATCCAGGTTATCAGCATTTAAACTAACAGGATGTAAAAGCTTGCCAAGAGTGAATATTTTCAATCTTTTATAACTGTGAAAATTTAAATAATTTTTAAAATTATTTTTATTCTATATTTCTTTTATATTAGAATTAGCATGTCTTGTGTTTTTACTATTATACTATACAGAGAAAGATTAAGGTTAGACACAGGACATATAGAAGACTTTTACCATAACAGAAGTAGTTAGAATGATGGCATGAATAGACCGAATACTGTATTTATCATCATCATTAAGACCACCTGGATGCCTTCCATTAAATTAAGCAGAAAAACCTGTTGGTAAAATTTCTTACTACAAAGTTTTCAGTCTGGATTTCAAGTTTATGAATATATCAACATAAAGAATACATGTCCCAGTGAGGAGTCTCACAAAAACAAAGCCACAAATTTGAAAAATGTATCTCTTTCATCTTTTTAAGTAATGAGAAAAAAATCATACTGCACACTTATCAGCATATATGAATTGAACTGTAACTACTTTTATTTTTATATATAAATTGAACCTGTTTGCTTATTTGTTGCCACCAAGAACTAGAACTGTGAATTCAAACTGCAGCTGTATATACTGAGCTCATGGTCTCAAAGCATTGAAGACTGAAGTAATGAACCAAAGGAGGAGGTTAGGAGAGTTCTATGAATATAATAATAAAAAATCCTGGATTTCCAAGAGGGGTTCTGAGTGGGTGGCCACAGAGGCTCTTTCTCAAGAGTAACTTATACAGCAAAATCACACCATGGGTACAGCATGGGTAAACCGGCAATTAACCCATACGATTACAGGTATAGTCCCTTAGCTAATATTGACCCAATAGGGAAGCAAGGAACATAGCAAAGTTTTATAAACTTTAGTTTATCTGTAACTTCCAATTATAGAAAGAACAAAAGCATTCCTGGAAAGGGATGGGAGTATGCATCGAGATGTTCTGGTCACCAAATGATGTGTCTGATTCCTAGCTGGGCTCACTGGACCAGATGGTGATAATTACAGTGCAATCTCAAGCTGCTGTTTATCTACATGGAAGCTCGCAGGCCTGTGTATTGCATCTCCATCTTGAGGCCTACCCCACTTCAGTTCACCTCCAGCCACAGTCTTGATGTGTCTAATCTTTTGCAGTGATGTCCATGAAGGTCCAATTCCTCTCTGCATATTAACTTCTATCTAACTTTGCTGTGTACTGTAGAATGAATACTTCTTTTTGAATAATTCAGGCAAATCACACAGAGAAAGAGAGAAAGAGAGAGAAGAGAGAGCTCATTTTTTCTAAGCATAATGAAAAGTACATGAATTGATGAAGCAGTAAAGACAGGAATTTTTGTCAAAATCTTCTAAGATGTGATTATAAAGGAATAAAAACAAATACATAATAGCTGAAACAGGAAGTCTGATTAAAGAATATTTTAAAAGTTAACTGTATGCTTGTCTTTCATTAAGATAGTGTTATACACTAAATTTTGAATCATCCTAACTCCCTCAAAATATGTTGAATTGCAATGAGCCCTGCATATGTTACTGGACATACTGAACTCATAGTCTCACATCAAGGAATTAAGTCCAGAACCAAAAGAGGTTTGGAGAATTTTATCGGAAATAAGAAAAGTAGATTCTGAAATTCAACAGGAGTCAATCCCCCCCAACAGGTTGGGGGCAGGTGGCCACATGCCCCCAACCTAGAGCTAACTATAGACAAACAAAGCACAGGAATTGCTCAGTTGTTTAGTGCCCGCCGAACACAGGTGACTCTGTTGATTTAAAATGACCAATTGGAACACAGGGTCTGTAAGCCAGACCCTCATATGCAAAGCTTAAAAGAATCTTAGGTTTTAGAGGGGCGAGCTGGTTATTTTGCATTTTAAATCTCCTGGAACTCAGGAGCTTAGGGAATTGCTGCACTCCTCTTTAATAAGGAAGGGACCATATTCTATGTAATTTGAGCAAGTTCTTTGTATTTTAAGTTCCTCAAACTCAGAAGATTAGTAAAGAGTGGCTGCCACTCCCATTAGTAGTAAGGGGGATGCATTGCATGTTGCCCTAGGAGCTTATCTTTGGTCTAAAATCATACTTCACTCTCTGAGTTATTTCCATTCCCATCAATATGGCTGATTACCCAGCTCTATTTTTCAAGCTAACAGTGTCATTCATAAGCTAGCTAAATAAAATATCTTTTACACTGATATAACTGGTATCCTTATAAGGAAGCAACCATGTGAAAGAAACACAAAGAAAACAAGATATGGCATTGGAGATAAAGATGGGAGCTATGCATCTGCAAGCCAAGGAACGCAAAAGATTGCCAGCCAACCACTAGAAGCCAGGGAGAGGAAATCCAGGGCTGTGAGCTCATTTCTGTTATTTAAGCCACCCAGTTTATGATATTTTGTTAAGGTATCATTAGGCAACTAATAGAAATGGGGAAAGTCAAAAATGTTTAAATGCTGCTAGGAAAGGGTCACCAGGAAAGGGGACTATAAAGACAGCAGAGAAAAGGGCTAATTATGGAATATGCTCCTGAAAGAGAAACAGCAAAAGCTAACTCAAAAGAATGACCCTCAAAGGAGACATTTCTTGAATTGTACTAAAAGGTAATGTTACCAGATTTTGGTGCGTTGCAGTCTCCTTGTAGAGGTGGTTTTTAGGTTCTTCCTGTGCTGATCAAAGAATTGGCCAAAACAAGTACAAAGGGTAGGAAAGTTCTTTTAAATGTAAGGAAAGAAAACTGCTCTGTAGATTGAGTTTGGGTCAAATAAAAGTAGCAAAAGAAGTATACCCTACAGCATGGGGGTGAGCCCCAATACAAGAGCAAACACAGTGGTAAAATCTTCATATGGATTGTCCTTTTAGCATCACCCACTCCTCAGGCTCCTCCCTCATGTTCTTAAATGAAAGACCCTTGCACACCTAGACACGGTGAGACTGTGCCTTGAGAGGTAACTGTGAATAAAGTCTTTATTGCTTTTCAAAAATAAATGCCCTCCTTTGCTTGGGGTATGGTGACCAAAAGAACATGGTCATATGGGCCTAAATGACTAGTAACAAAATTATCATCTTATTGATCTGGTGATAACCAAGGACCTGATTTTATTGATTATGTGAGAAAATTGCAAAGGACTTATATAACTTCTGCAGATGACAAGGGAAAGCTGAGGTTCTAAAAGAAATGTCATTCTCCAGATCCAAGTACAGCA
The DNA here is from genome assembly GCF_000276665.1 of Chinchilla lanigera. Classification (NCBI taxonomy): domain Eukaryota; kingdom Metazoa; phylum Chordata; class Mammalia; order Rodentia; family Chinchillidae; genus Chinchilla; species Chinchilla lanigera. Next base: position 22,051,108 of record NW_004955411.1, read on the forward strand.
CTAATAAGTGAATGTACTTGCAAACTGTCTAGACATCTAGGCAACTAACATCTTTGCATCTATCCTCTTTTTAAAAAAAGATTGGTAATTAAAAAACTTCATTATTATAATTTCCAACAAATAATAGATATTCACGTTTATTGTTCTGTTGCAGTGTGCAACTGCGGCAATGCAGAGGATGAAAGATTACTCAGAGACAAGATTCAGTCAGACCAACAAGAAAACAAGAGGGTCTCCATCTCCGTATGAGAAAACTTCAGGGAAGCAGAAATGAGCTGAAATCTCTGTGATCATGTATTTATAACTCAAGGATGTTAGAACAATACAGAAGAAAAGTATTAACAGCATGAGTATAGGAGTTTTGATCATGGGACAGGAAAGGGATAGAATGGTTAGCTACATGACAATTTAAGCACTCTTATCAGGACAGAGAGAACACACTACCCAAGCAACCATCTCTGAGAATAACTCGCTTTTAATTCTGCTGGCTATTGTCCTACAAATAGGTTCTTAACTCTAACCATATATTCCAGTATTCTTGGACTGTTACCCAGAGAGTCCTTTCCTCTGCACTCAATTCAATCCCTTTTTCACCCAGGGTCTCCTCACAGTTCACCCTTTCTGTTTTATAACTTAGAATGAGCAGAGGGGGAAAGTACAGGGTAGAAGGGTATGGGGCTTTGTGTAGGAAGTTTATCATGGCTTCTGCATGAAGGATCCACTGGGACAGCACATAGAACAAGAAAGGATTGCAAGAGAGAGCAGAAAAAGTTTATTCCAACAGCTATTCGAATCCAAATGTGAAGGTGGAGGCCTGAGAACAAGTTTTTATGATTGAGCAATAGGCAATATCATCAAGATAATTCAAAGTGATATTGCAACTTCCACTTGAAGTTTAGGAAGTTAGGCTTGAAGCTCCAGATTAGCAATGTCTCCATTCAGATGTCTGTGAAAATCACTGTGGAGAAGGTGGTGGACCTCCTGCCAAGATTCAGAATGATTGGAAGTAGTAGAAGTAATACACGTCAGGTAATGGCCAGCATCACAGCTACACTGATTTCATATGCATAGGGGTTCTTGGTGTTCACCGAGCCAATGGGGCCCCCTATTTTCTAGGGTGAGATGATAAGGGAGATGAATAACACAGAGATTGGTCGACTGGCCTGAAGTGCACCCCGAAGCTAGGTGATTGCCTATAGGTACACATGGATGAGAACGTATGGATTTTGGAAGGCACCTAGCCGACACAGAATAAACCTACTCCAGCAGTATTAGCGTAGAGCTGGCGGCAGGCCCCCACAGTATGGTTGGGCCCAGTGAAAATATGCTTCATATAAATTGTGGATAAAAGGGAACACAATAAGAGCTATTAGTGACATTGAAGACAAAACAGAAGAAGGACTCTTCTGCCGAAAGATACAGTTCATGAGGGAGTAAATGGCAGCCATTAGAGTATCCAGGGTGGCCACAGTCCCTAACGTAATCCTTTAAAATACATCATGCCACTTATTTCCAGTGTACAGATAAACAGAAACAGAATTAAAAAAGGACGCTTTTACATTTGCCATTTTGAAACGATAGGTGATTTGTACCACCACTTCCAGGAAGAGGTTTTTTGGAGTGAAAGGAAGGCCAGTGTTTTTCAGTGCTTGCTCGGCTTGTGTAGTGAGTTGTTTAATCTTTTTCCCGGTGGGTCCCAGTGATCATGCTGCGGAAGGCAGCCGATTTTCTCTTTCCCTCTTGTTGCCCATCCCCAGAAGGAGTTGAAGTGCTACCCCTTGCTGCTCAGGGATGAGGTTGCTTCTCAAATGATGTCACGTGATATGAACCAACAGCATTTGTGGAAAGCTAAAGGGAGCCTGTGCGTGATAAAACAGATGCATATCCTCACCACCCCAGGTTAACAGTTCTGTCCGGTCCATCCATTGTGCTACTGACAAGGAGAGATAGTAAGAAACAGTGGTTTTGGCCCGTCCTTTGTCAGAATAAAGCATTTCAATCTTGCTGTGAAACCTTCTTAATCACAATGTAAAATAAATAGTGCTTTAGTTACTTGTTCTTTTGGAAGGAGTTTCTCTATCATATTTCCCTTTATCTGTTTTAATAATTGAATTTTAAGGCACCCATTAGCCTGTTCCACTGGTGCTTGACCTGTAGGGTATGAGGCATATCTGTGATATGTTTAAGATGTCAGAGTTAAAAGAAAGCTTAAGGAGAACTGGAGGTATAGGGAGGGCCATCCTGAGTCTTAATTTGTGAGGACAATTTCACTACAGAAAACAATGACAATAGCTGACATTTAACATGTTTTACAGTTTCACATGATTGTATAGCAGCATATAGGCAACCAGAGTAGGTACCAACAGAGACAGGAATAAATTTAAGCTTGTCAGTAAATTCATACTGAGGCATGTCCATTTGGCAAACTTTATTACCTTTTCGCCCATGGGAATCACACCTATGTAAGGAACAAATTGTATCTGCTTTTGGCAGTCAGATCAGGTATGAATTATTTCTCAGGTGTGTTTATATGTAACATAAAAAGAACAATGAGTGTGTTAGTTTCTATATGAAGAAAATTGATGTGAAGCCAAAACCTCTTCTAAAAAGGTGAAATGCATAACCAGAGTGTCAGCACAAGCATTGCCCTCTACTAGAGGAACAGGAAGATTAGAGTGACGGCATATATGTACAACCCTGAAAGGTGTAATTCAGTGTATAATAACCTGTTGTGTATATCTAAATATATGGAACAGAATTTCATCATTGCCACTATGATAAAGATGGTTTCAATAACATGTAGGATCTGTACAATATAAACCAAATCAACGACAATATTGAAGGTGTGATTAAGGAACTGTTCTTTTTGGTTTTTTGGGTTTTTTTTAGTAGCAGGAATCGAACTCAGGACCTTGTCTTGCCAGACAGGCACTTATACCACTGAGCTATACCTGGGCCCAGGAACTGTTGTTTTTTTATCCATCATGATTATCTTAGAAGTTGAATTCCTATAGAATGTTAGCAGATAACAATGATAATGTTTTATAGGGAAAACTTGGGATCAACAAAAATGTAGCATATTAGCGTAACAAAAATGATGACATAATTATATCAAATGATATGAAAAAAACTTATCTGAATTTGTTATTTTTAATAGAATATCATCTAAGAATAAAGTACTTGTCTATAGTTTTTATGTGATATTGTTTGAACTGTATCTCTAGTAATTATAGCTTTGTATATAATCTCATCTTTATTTTACTTACTATAATAAAGCTGGAAGCCACTGGTTTGATTTTAAAGTGTCTTTTTCCTTCCTTCTTTTATCTTTGATCTCAGATTATTACATTTTAAAATTGACTGGCTGCCAACAAACCTGCAAGTGGACTTGAAAGTGTACCCACATCTTTACTGAAGCAGCAAGAGAGCAAATTAATTGTGTAATTATAGTCTAAGAATTTACAATGTACAAGAAATGTTTTAAGCATATTAATTTAAAAAATAACATCTCAAATTGGAAACCAAAATTAAATTTAATAATCAGCTAATATTTGTAACAGTGGGCTCTTGTAAATCTAGGAAATGGCATTTATGTCCAGCAGACCATTGCGACAATGTCCCAGGAAGAAGTTTTTCCTATCTTTATTTCATCAGACCTAGAGTTTTTGTTATTTTTGTTCCGTCTCCATGGCTAAATGTTTCTTAATCACCTCTAATGGGCGTCTTATGCCATTCTAATGCCCACCTCTAATGGGGGTTTTATGCACACCTTGAGACTCACTTTCCTAAGCATTCAAGAGGCAGTATTTATAGTCTAATTTTTAAGTTTGACTCATAAGCAAGGTTGTCTGGTCATCATAGGTGTCTGTTTAATCTCCTCTTTCTAACCTCTCTTCAGTTTTGCTATCTTGAGAACAGTCCTGAGTGTTCTATAGACAGAGATAGGATACCCAGGGAGCATGGGCCACCCAAAAATGGGCACATGCCCCTCCCTGATAGAACCTGGTCCAGGCAAGCACAGACTTTCCCAGGCAAGCCCCCAAATTTGAGTAATAAATTATTTGTTAAGACCCAAATTAGACTCTAGAGATAGTGAAATTGAGGCTTTAACTTATCCTCTTGTGTGAGAGATGACTGCACACACAGACAGGCATGCCAGCGTTTAACTGTGTTTTTCCATTTATAAGAGTTTTTTGTTTTGTTTTGTTTTGCTTTTACCATTTCTATGTTTAACTCTTCAATGCCAATGAAAAAGTTTACATTATTGCAAACAGATGACAATAGACATTGCATTTTTAAACTAATTTTTGACATTTTGATTGGCTGACAACCTAAATGGAAACATGTCATAAATCTTAAAGATATATTTATTTACTTTTATTAATTGATATACATAAGCCCATTGTTAAGACATGTGCACCACAAGCATTTGAGATAACACACATAAAAAATTTTCTGCATAAGTCTCAGAAGGGCCAGAAAATAAAACTTAAGAAAAAAAGAAAATAAAGCATCTGTGGATAATGTAATCAGAATGCACTGTCAGTTGTGCTGGCCATGGTGTCTATGAGCCTTTATAAAATTATTGATGGCTGTACCTATTTTTCTGATAAATCTGTCCTATGTTAGTGTAATTTCACTGGCTTGGCTTCTGTTGCTTTTATTCTCTTCCCTCTTTTTTTTTTCTTTTTGTTTTGCAGTCAGATTTTTCAAAATATTATAAATGTTGCTAGAATTGATTTTCTTCCTTAAAGTTTGACCCACACTGGAGGCAAAGCAGCAGAAATGAACATAAAACAGCAGAAAGAAAAGCAAGCAAACTGTTCTTGCTTATCTAGCAACTGGAAAGCTTAGAGACCTCTAGGTTAATAATGTGACAGCAACACAAGTGAGAAGTCAAAAGAAAAAGATTAGAGAAAGAGACAATGACTACCCTTACCTAGTAATTGGACAGTTGTAACTTCTGGATTAGAAAGATCTAGACTTAGACCTTGCACAGACTTTCCGTGGATGCTTTTATTCCCATATAGGGATGAATGAGAAGTTGGATATCCTTCTTCCTTTTCAGGCTGGAAGAGGTCAGTCCTTTATGCTGATTTGCAGCTGCAGGATTTGCCTTGCAGTTATGCTCATCCCAGGACTGCCCCACAATTGTGCTTCCTAGTTTCCTGCCTCATAGGTGAGTTTGTGCCCCATGCTGGGCAGCACTTGTTACAGGGTATGACCGCAGTGCACAGAGGATGAAAGATTTCTCAGAATCGAAAAAAAAAAAAAAAAAAAAGATTTCTCAGAATCGAGATTCAATCAAACCAACAAGAAGCTCGGAGGAACTGCTTTTCCTCATGAGAAAGCCTCAGGGAAATAGCAGCAAGCTGAAAACTCTGTGATCCTTTATTTGTAACTCAAGGATAGAACAGAAATACAGGCAAAAATCATTAGTGTTATTTGTATAGCAGCTTGGGTCATGGAACAAGGAAGGAATAGAATTATGAGCTTTGTGACACATGTTGACTAAGTTTAAGCAATTTTATTAGGGCAGAGGGAGTGCACTGACCAAGCAAAGATCTCCGGGAATATATTTTTTTTAAATTCTGCTGACTGTTGTGCTGCAGATCTGTTCTAAACTTTAACATATACTGTAGTCACTCCTCTGGACAGAGTCTCCCCGCATTGTCTCCTTATGCTATCTGACCAATTAATTTGTTCATCTCAAGGTCTCTATTAATGCTGTTGGTATCTTAGATTTGCGTATTGTCCATTAAACAGTAAGAAATATATAATTACTTACTTAAAATTTATAGAAGCTACATAACTAATTAGGATTTAATTCCTATCATATCTATAAATTCACCTAATCTTATTTTAATACTTTATCTTAATTAAAATGATATACCAATATTTTATAATTGTTATTTATATTAAGTGAAAACTTTGACAATATGGATCAAATAATATTATACAGGCATAATTGTCCATAAGCAAGAATTTATCCTAGGTAAAAGCCATCCAGTTAACACAAAAATATAAAACCAATACAGAATTTTTTATATGTGTGTTACTGAGGATGAACCCAGAGCTTTCACACAGAGGTACACCCTAAGTCCTTATTTCCTTTTCTATTTTGAAACAAGATTATTCGTTCACTTACCTTACCTGGGCTAGAACCTGTGAAACTCATAGGGAGACTGGGATGCGTTATCAATGACAGAGACTGGGGCCTTGTTGACCTTTCCTAGGAATGGCATAGGGCGTATAAGACTGTCCCTTCCTTTGTAGGCGGGAATGGTGACACACAATACCTCCTGGGCAGGGCAACAACAGGCTAGAACTACACAAAGAAAATTACATTTCCAGATGTAAAGTTGTTATGTTTCTTGTTAATCATTTGCATTTTATCAAGCCTGGGTTGTGGGATTGCTACATTGTCTTGTTTTACTAATAAAAAGTGGAACTTCTAGACTCCCAGTGCTCTTGTCCTCTTGAGATATCCTCTTGATTATCCTCTTGGGAGGCCCCAGTCCCCTTTTCTTGGAAATTTATCTCTTCCTCTTTTATTCTTCATCATACCTCCGAGGTAAGTTTGCAGGCTGGCTCCTAAAATTGATGCCCAAACAGGAACTTGAAAGGAAGAAGTTCCAAAGGAATGAGAAATACAACAAAAAAGGAGAATCCTGCAAGGAGAAATCCAAAGGTCTCTGGCAAAAATGAAAGTAAGTAACTGCTGCAAATTTTCAAACTGGGGCTATGGAGCAGAATTTGTCTGTTGAAGAACAATGCTATGTACAGTTATTTAAAAAGATCTTAAACAAGCAAGAGCACAGGTTAGCACACAGTCTTTGTCAAGAATGTTACATGAAATCGTTAAACGTAATCATTGGTTTCTCCAAGTAAGGACATTAGCTATTGATAATTGGGATAGGTCAGAAAAAATATTAAGCAAGCCCATTCACCAGGGCCTGGGCCACCACAGAAGAAAATAGTCCAGTTTAATCATTTTTCCATATTTTGCAAGACTCTAGAGAGCCACATGCACAGTTTTGGGCAGGGCTTCAGAAAGCTGTACAAGGCAGCTTCCTCATACTCAGTCTGCAGAAATTATTGTTTCACAGGTGCCTTTTGAAAATGCCAGCAAAGATTGTAAGCAAGCATTGGGCACAGTTAGGGCAACAAAATTCTTGGGTAATTACCTTAAGGTATGTCAAGATAAGGGCACAGAAAGCTATAAGAGTTCCATACAAGGCTCACACAATGTTACGCCTCACTAAACAAGGAAATAATAATTCATCTGTGCAGTGCTTCAATTGTGAACAAACTCAGCATAGTAAAAAGCAGTGTCCTGGTCCTGCCACAAAAGAGGTTGCCAAAATCCCTCCCACAGAAGAGAAGGCTCCTGGATTATGTCCCGGATGTGCCAAAGGAAATCATTGGTAAAGAATTGCCATTCCAAATATCACAAAGAAATGGGAATTGAGCCCTGGCTCAGACCCCTCAAACAGGGGTGTTTTTGATTGAGATACTCAGTGCAAATCCCTGGTGGGTATCTGGCAGGATGTTACATCTCTCACTCTGGGGACCCCTAGAAGCACAGGACTATCTCTTCCTGCTGGGCAGAGGTTCTCCCTTATTGAATGGGAGCTGACTTGTAAAAAGTCCTATAGGGATAGGGGGCCTTCTCCCTGAAGGGACAATGAGATTAATACTTGGAAAGAGTAGGCTTAATTTACAGGAGGTAACAGTGATCCCCAGAATAATTGATTCAGATTATATTGGTGAAATTCAAGTTATGGCACAATACACAGAAGTTTGAGTGTTTGAACCAGAAGATTATGTACTCCAATATCAAGGTCTTGGCTTAGCCCCAATCTCCTAAAGAGTAGACAGTAAATGGCTTAAATAAAAGAGAGAAATGGTATGATTGCTGAGCTCTAGGAAGGTCAAAACCCTTTAACAGAATTTGTGATTTTCTGGTGGTTGAGACAACTTTTCCTGGCGGCCTATATTTATTTGGTTTTCAAACAAAGGAAGAGGATACTGAGACAAGCATGGGAATTGAGCAAGACTTGGGAGTCAGTTCAAAGACTTCTCCAAGTAGTAAATTTTGTCAACAAATTGGACTGTCTTATCTCTACAGATGGTAGCTTTATTGTTCTGGAATAGGGGGTGTCAGCAGCTCACGTCCTCCATTGGCTCAGCTGTCACTATGCATGTGCTCTTTTCCAACACAGCCAGAGGTCCCTGTGATCAGCAGCTTAACCCAATACAGCCTGGTTCCCAACACTCCACCTTGTATTATTGCCAACCACATCCCTGCTGCATGTTGTGCGTTGTCAGGAAGAATGTGGGGAACAAGGATTTGGGAGCAATTCACACAGAGAAATGTATTTTACTCAAGAGATCACAGATAATAGAACTATATGCAAAATTAAGGTGAAAGGAACACATTTTCAGGGACTTGTGGATGGATGAGACTGTAATTACAGTCTATAATCACAGATTACAGAGACTGGATATCTCTGTAATCACATCTTTTCAATGGCCTTTATGGTGGCCCATTCACCATTTACCCTTCCTTGTTTAATCTCTTCCTCCAAAAAAGCAACTCAGTGTTGTTCCACACCCTTTTTCATGACTCCTGCTCAGTCTCATTCTGGCCTACTGAGTCCCCTGACTGAGGGTAATAAACCTGTGGATCAACTTATGTTATGTATCTAAATTCCAATCTTCCTTAGATTCCCACTCTTATTTCCATCAACATTTGTGAACTCTCACACGTGAATTTCAATTGTCCAGATCCCAAGCTCAAAACATTGTTCTGTCATGTTTTACTTGTCAATGGATTCCTCATCCTGTTCTGCGAGGGGGGTGTAACCCTCTGGGACTCAGTGCTAATGCTTTTTCACAGAAGGATATGATGCACACTTTAATCTTTGGCCATCTTCAATATGTACGTGTTAGTATTGATATCTTCTTACATTCATGCTACCTGCCATTTGGGAGATACCACAGGCCATGTGCAACGATACTGTCTTTCTGCTTTCAGTGCTTTGGAGATTCTTAAGAAAATAAAAATTGATATTGGCCCTTCTTCTACAAGCAGGGCATCTACTACTCTGGGGAATTCAACATAGCACTGGGATACCCTACAATCCACAGGGCAAACAATTATAGAATGAGCCCATACCACCTTAAAACATCAATTACAAAAGCAAAAAGTGGGAGCCCACCCCAAGAACACACCAGCACAGTTTAACCTAGCTACATATACTTTAAATGTTTTAAATGTTTGGGCAACTGAGCATGTTACTGCTGCTGAGTTACATTGTCAGAAAAAAACAGAAGGTAAGAGGGAAGGCAGAAGTGTTATGGATGTCACCTGAGACTGGCCTGTGGGAGGAACTCAATCCCCTAGTAATGTGGGGGGACTATGACAGTATGCTTTTGTCTTAACAGGAGATAGATCCCCCATATTGGTACCATCCTGGAATGTGCAAGCGTGGAGAAAACCACCCAGCTCATAACTCATTTTGGCGTCTGATTCCACCTTTCCCTCCAGTCTGAGCATTCTCCCAAATGTCTTTGAACAATGTTCCAACACAGCAGCCACCAACCAGCATGCAAGCAGTGAGGCTAATGACAGAAGGGCAAATAAATAAGACCACACAGGAACCTGAATACTTGGTGTCAAGACAGGATCATCCACATACTCTTGTTAATATTTTTATTGCTATGATAGCCTATATAGCCTGCACTCTATATAATATGACAAGCAGGCACAGGAATAGGATCAAAATAGATAACTCAATCAATGAGCATTTATGAAGCTCACACTGGAATGTATATTGGATTATTGAGTTATATTTTTTATCATCTGCCTGCTTATATTATTCATAGCCTGCTGCCTTGGAGGAAAAACCAAACAATGCTTGAGAGATATGCAGCCTCATCTGACCATGATTCAACTACTGCAATTACAAAAACAAGAAGAGGAGATGTGGGAGACCAGGCTACTTGACTAGCCATGGAGACCAAGGCTTTGTTGACCTTTCCTGTGAACAATACAGGGGGTAGAAAGTTATTCCCTCCTTTGTTTGTGTGCAGGAATGCTGACACTCATAATACCCCCAGGGCAGGACAACAGCAGCCTTGGGCTAAACAAAGAAAATTACATATCCAGGTGTATAGTTGTTATGCTCCTTGTTAATCATTTACAATTTCTTGAATCCTGGATTTTGTGATTACTACACTGCCCTGTTTTACTAATAAAAATGGACTCTTCTATACTCCCAGTGCTTTTGTTTTTCTGAGATGAGCCCAGGTCTCCCTTGCTTGGAAACGACTCTCTTCTTCTTTTAGTCCTCATTACTCCCCAGAGATCAGTTTGCAGGCTGGCTCCTGCACCTTAACTTCCCAGAATTCTGGAATTACAGGGATGTGGCCACTATATTGGCCTAGTATAGAATTTTGACAGTCCAGGGAGTCATTTTCAGGTACAGGTTATGATTATATTTAATCTCTATCACTCTGGTCCACACAAATAAAGATTTAATCATTTAAATGTCAGAGTAATAAAAACAAAAAGAGTCTATATTGGTATAAAGATAAAGCAAAGTTCAGCATAATAGATAGCATAAATATTCAAAATACATGATCTTTCTAAGAATGAGGAGCAAGGCTATTCCTGTTTTTATAATAAGTCATTGCAGACTAAACCTGCATTATTTTGGATAAGGTTAATATTTTATTGCCCAAAAGTTTATATATATCACAGTCAAGTTGACTAATTATCAAAATAATAAATTATAATGATCGTGGCTCACACTAAAAATGTACAATACTTGCGACAGAGAGTCAAAATCCTCATTTTGAATTCTTTCCTATGATTAGGCTTTATGCATCTGAATATGCCGTTTTCCTCTTCATGTCAATTCCTCTCCAGAATAACAAAGTCAGACAGTATGAAGCTTCAAATCATAGGGTCAACAAATATGAAACCACATTTGGAATTTAACTTTAATGATCGCTTGCTATGTGGCCCTTATCTATAAAAATGGAAATAATGTTACCATATTTTTATAATACTGTTGTAAGGAATTGGTGAGTCACTAAGTCAACAGTACTTAGAAAACTGAGGGTGGGAGCTGGTCCACCTTTTCAACCTGAGCACCCTGGGAGACTGAAGCAGTGTAACCAGGCTCTGGGATCTGGGGGCCCCTTCTAGAGATTCTTTCTAGATTCATCTTGTCCTGAACAAAGAATTGGACAAAACAAGTGCAAAAGGTAGTGAGATTTTACATTAATAAAAGGTAGAAAAAGAATGAGTATGAGCAAATTAAAAGTAGGAAAAGAAGTACGCTGTGCAGGGTGAGAGCAGTACACTGAAAGAGTGAACACAGTGGTCAGGAGCTTAATAGTGTCCATCTTTCATATCTCCTGTTCCTCAGGCTGACTTCAGTCTAGGATGTCCTATCAAAAATGCCTGATTTCTTGTGAGAGGAATCAAAGGCAGCATTTTCTGATTAGGGCTTTGGAAAACATTTTTTCTGTGCATTCCAGGACCTCTGTAATTGATGGATCATGACCACTTGCTCAGCAATTTTGCCATGCCCTAATCTCCTGCTTCAGTAGGAAGATCTTACGTTCAAGCCCACCCTGGGAAACTTAGTGATTTAGTTCTTGTCTCAAAATAAATAATTTTTCACAAAGTTGGCACAGAACGTAGTTCAGTGTCATGGCTTTGAGTTCAATCCCCAGTGCCTCCAAAATTAAAAATTATTTGGGGTAAAGCCTGACAGAAATCAGGAACTAACTAAATGTTAAGTATTAGAATGAGCATCATTGAATTTACTGTCTTGCCGAATGGGAACATCATGTACACAGTTCCATAAAAGAGAAACTTGGCATGGGTTGTAAATCCCATTTCTTTAATCACATGTCTGTCACAAGAAATTTTTGGATATGTGCCCTGGTCTAAGTCATTAATATTTAAACTTTAGTTTGAGTCTTCAGTCTCTCATGTGAATGCCATCATTAGGGTGAGTCTCATAAGTCTCTCTAATCTCATCTGTCCATATTGCTTTTCATATCCTTTTATCTCATATCCAAATCTAATATTGGTGGGGCTGGGGATGTAGCTCAGCAGCACAGCGCCTGCCTGGCAAGCGCAAGGTCATGAGTTCGATCCCTGGTACAGGAAAAACAAAACAAAACAAAACACAAAGCAAATCTAATATTGGTGCTTCTTTTATTAAAGGCTTAAAAGTTTACAAGATAGAGTCCAAATTTCTCACCATTTCAAAACAAGCTTAGTACAAAAGGTTACTGTTCTCTGAACCTGTTCCTTTTTGCATCTCACTGCTCTGCATTGTGTTTCCTCCATCCCTACTGCGTTGCTTTGTTTCCCTTTTCTGTTTAATTATGATCCTCTTCAGTTTCCCCCTCAGGTTGTTCACGTCTCTCCCTTTGATCTTTTAAATCAATCATTTGTTAATAACAATAATTGCAGAAATATCGATAGGTAACGTAAATACATAATTATGTGTCAGACACTATTATAGAAATTTGTGTTACCTCATTTGCTCCTCAAATGCGAACCTATAGTAAAGGTACTATTATCACTTTCATTTAACAGTTGAGAAAACTAGAGCAGAATAATCAAATGCTTGCCTAAGGAGCCCTGGCTGGAGAAACATGCAGCAAGTTTTGAATCAATCCAGAATATTTTGGGAACCAAAACTCTAAAATGCTCTGGAATGTAATTAGAGTGCTCCAGTACAGTATATGATGTTATCATAAAATCAAAATCTCATTTTCTCTTCCAAAATAAAATATCCTATCCATAAGATATCTGAAGAGAATAATTCAGTAGCTGGAATACAAAAGTTAAGATAACAAATGAAAACAAATGAATCAATGACTGCATGGCTGAATGAAATAGTATAAAATATCTATCAAGTTTTCAGTAGATTGCTCTTCCTATACAGTACTGTGGACATAAGTTATTCATCTTATATTAGTATTACTATTTCTTTATGATTTTCTTTAAAATGTAGTAGAAGAAACACTTAAGAAAATTCTTAGTTACCTTTTCATTGCTGAGACACAATACGTGACAGCCACAACTCTAAGAAGGAAAAGTTTACTTTGGCTTACAGTTCAATTCGTATGTGTCTGGCTTCAAGATACGGTGGCATGAGAGAGGAGAAAGAGCTCATAGTGCAGCAGTCAGGAAGCAGAGCGAATGATCAAGGAAGAAGGGATGGAGATAGACCCTTTCATCTATGCCCTCAGGGACCCACCTCCTCTGATCACACTTTGCCTCCCAACTTCAAATTTAGCTATAAACACATTAGTGGACTCATACCCCTGGTGGGTGTTACAACTTCATCATCTAATAACTGCCCAAAAGCCCCTCCTGGGAGTGCATGAGGCTTTTGGGATATCTAGACATAAACCATAACAAAAATAAAATTTAAAATTACTGCTACAGCTGCATTAATATCTATTCAGATCTATACAAGTTTAATTTAATCATTAAGAAGTATGCTTACTAGATGAAAAATGCTGCAATGAGCATAGGGCTGCAGATTAATATAAATTGAAACTTTAATTAGTCTTGAAGAAGGATGGTTAAAATTTTGACTCAAAGTACATCACTATTCCTGAAATATTTCACACACATATACACATATGAAATTACTACTGCTGGTTGAAGAAGTTTTTGACTGGCTAGCTATGATATTCCTAGTCCATCTACCTAATTTGATTCAAAACATTAAAGTACAACTAAAATTTCTTCAATATTATCCAAAGCATTTAAGTGGGACTTTTATTATTAATTCACATTATCCAGCCAAGATTAATTGATGTTATGTAAAAAATTAATATAACAGTGGAAAATTTTCACAAAGTTCTGTGGAAGTTATGTGCTGTGGGAGTCACATGCAATTTTTTTGACATCTGTTCTTATTCTGATTAATCTCTCGGTGCATCAGTAGTTTCCTACAGACTGAATGACTCTTATGTATAATATTAACCTTAGCCATTTTATTTGTGAGTGAAATTCAAAATAAATGAACAAAATTGTACTTAACTCATCAATCTGAATAACACAAAATAAAAATATGCTGATTCCAATGTTATTTATTCGACCCATAATAAATGCTTGGTGAAAGTTTAAATGAAATTTTAGCCTTCAAAAATATTATTAAATTTAAAAATATCCCTTAAGATTTTAAATACAAAATAGAAAATTATCTCAAATATGGAAAAACTGAATATCCCCATGAGATCAAATTTGGATTTACAATTTTTCTAGAATAAATAAAGGAATTACATCAAAATGTGCAATGGAATGACAATGACTAACACAATTATATACTTTTGACTTATTATTATTATTTTTTATTTTTTTATTTTAAAGATAAAAGGAGGGAAACATTAACAGACATACAACATTTTACAACATATCACAAGCACAATACAGACAATACAGAGTTACAAACAAAGTGGTAGGGAATTAACAATGGTGGTTGTATTACATATTGATATCTTCAAAGTGGCTTCACATGAAAACAGATATAGACATGCAATACTGGTCAACCAAAGACTCATTGACAGTTTCTTTCAGCATAGAAATAGAAGACAGAAGAACAACCATGTTAACTATCCTGTATATACATACATACAAAATTTCTTCTTCTTGTTTTGTTTTTGTTTTTGGTTTTTCTCCGGTACCAGGAACCGAACTCACGACCTTGCGCCTGCCAGGCAGGCGCTTTTGCCGCTGAGCTAAATCCCCAGCCCCAAAATTTCTTCTTCTTTCCCTTCTCTTTTCCCACATCCCAGAAGTCCTTTACTCTTCCGTGGTTTCCTATCATTTCACAGTGTCTATCATACCTCCGAGTTTAAATTAACTCTTTCAGGTTTTACACTAGTGAAACAATGCGGTGCTTGCACATGTATGTTTGATTTATTTCACTTATGAGTATGGTCTCTAGTTGTGACCATTTAAATATAAAGGCCTCGAGTTTATCTTTCTTTACAGCTGAGTAATATTCGATTATATAAAAGTACCACAATTTTCTTATCCAATTCTCGGTGGATGGACATTTGGGTTGCTTCCGCATTTTAGCAATTACAAATTGTGCTGCTATGAACATAGGTGCACATATATCACTGTGATATGATGTTTTTAGATCTTCTGGGAAAATACCCAGCAGGGGGATAGCTGGGTTGAATGGGACCTCTAAACCTAGTTTTCTGAGGAATCTCCAAACTGATTTCCACAGTGGTTTCACCAGTCTGCATTCCCACCAGCAGTGGAGAAGGGTTCCTATTTCTCCACAGCCTCACCAGCATTTGTTATTGGTTGATTTCTTAATGCTAGCCATTCTTACTGGGGTAAGGTGGAATCTTAGTGTTGTTTTAATTTGCATTTCTCGAATGACTAATGATGTTGAACATTTTCTCATATATGTATTTGCCGTTTGTATCTCCTTGTCTGAGAAATGTGTATTCATCTCCACTGCCCATTTTTGGATTGGGTCTTTGAATTTGGAGGGGCTGAAAGTTTTTAATTCTTTATATGTTCTAGGTAGAAGCCCTTTGTCTGAGGGACAATCAGCTAAAATTTTTTCCAAGTTTGTGGGTTTTCTTTTGACTCTGCTGGTGATTTCTTTAGATGTGCAGAAACTTTTCAGTAGGATGAGATCCCAGTTGTTGATTCTTTCAAGCGTTTCACGTGCAATTTGGTTTTTATTCATGAACTCTCTGCCTACCCCTATATCTTTGAGGTTTTTACCTACTTTCTCTTCCAATAGATTTAGTGTTTCTGGTTTAATATTGAGATCTGTGAACCATTTTGACTTGAGTTCGGTGCATGGTGATAGGCTTGGGTCTATTTTCAGTTTTTGGCAGGTATTAAGCCAATTTTTTTGACTTATTATTAAATAGCAAATGTAAATGATCTTATAGTTCAGTTTTTATAGTTAAGCATTTTAAATGTTTGCAGAGGTACATGTGTATGGAGGACTCATATAATGATGTGTCAATAATTATCAGATTATTCTGAATCATGGCATCAGTAATTATTTTATTTTTTCCCTTTATCAATTTACTTTGAAACAAATTTTATTATTTTAAAAGTTACTTTTACATATATTCATCTCATTACTAGGCAGCTTTTAACAGAATAGCAGAACCACTATTTCTTATATGAACCATAAAACAAAAACTCACAGGGCAAACAGGATCAGCAAACAATGGTTTCCCATTGGCAAGCATCTATTTAGACTATGCTTTAAACCTATAATATGCTTTAAGTATTTATGTTTTATTTACAGAGACCCTGAAAGAACCATGTATTATTTAGAGCAATTTTTATAAAGTAGTTATTGCAATAAGCAATGAAATGGAAAAAAGTATCAATATTATGAAGAAATAAACAGTTATTACAAATGATTTTCTATCCTTAAAAACTTACAAAACTAAAGTGATAATGTCCAATAACTATAATAGTGTTCAGTAGATGAGTAGCTCAAAATACAATGACAACAAATTTTAAGTGATCAGTAAGAAACATAATTGAAGCAGATGTCATTGGAAAAATTCCAGTTGACTCACTCAAATCTTATTTCATCAACTTCCTGTGTATTACAAAGGCTTAAAATCTAATGTAAAATTTTGTACTTCTCCTTAGAGGATATATGTGTGTGGCTTAGTTTTGAGGAGTCATGTGCCTATGCAAGGTTTACATACAAAATGAATGCTGTGAGATTCTCTCAACATGTGAGGCAGTTACACTTCCTGGCAAGCACATAAAGCATAGAGATAGAGGCATCTGGTTCTTCCAAAGCAGCTCTGGTAGCAACTTGGCATTTAGTCTTCACATCTTCACTGGTGTGGAGAAAAGGTGATGAAGGCAGGAATGTTTCTAACAGAACTTCTTCTTCATATGAATTAGGCAGCTTTTCTGGCTGCAATTTTCCTATCCAGGTAACATCATATATAAAAACATATGTACAGGACATCATATACAAGACATATATGCAAATACCAACCATAATACTATGGATTATAACATTTTCAGGTATTTTAACCATGCTCATTTCTAATTTTTAATATGCTAATGAATTTTCTACAGAGATGTTATGCAATATAAAGTAAAACATGCTAAGCACTCTTTGATTTTTTTCTGTATATCACAAGTAAATATCAAGTAGTGCCAAAAATAAAATAATCTCTGTGGCAGAAATATCCAGCTGTTCTCTAAATACACAACAGTTCAGTAAACTGTATCTGTTATTTCTTTCGGCTTTCTTCATAATTGCTTGCAGATACGTGGTTGTATTCATGAATGCAGTATAAGAAAAAATGACATGCACAACTGTCAAGATTGGTCTACATTAACTGTCTGGCTGATAGTAATGACCTTGAAATCTTCATGCTAACATAGCAGAGTAGCCATCAGTCAGCTACTGGTGTCTGCATAGGAAAAGATTAACTATCAACTTAATGTCCAGCGAGGACTACTAGATACAAAAGGAACTATTTTTAAGACACTGAAACTTTGGTATCTACCAAGTCATACTACTTCAATGTTAATACAGTGTCCATCTCTCTCATCATCTAGTTTTCACTCTTTAAAAGTAGGATTAGCCCAGTATTAATTGAGACTGCTTTCTTTCTTCCCAAATTCCCTGCCTTCAGGACCTGGAACTTATTTTTAATGCTGGAGTTAGCATCCAAGGCTTTGTGTATATGAGTCAAGAACTCTATCATGAAACCACTGAACACTATTTCTGAAAAATCTGAGCCAGGCATGGTGGCATACCCCTACGCTCCCAATTCCTCAAGAGACTGAGGCAGAAGATCACAAGGTGAGGCTAGCCTGGACAAATTAATGAGGCCCTGTAAAAAAAATCTCACAATCAAGGTAAAGAAGAAGTTTTTCAAATTTTATGAAGTAATATTGGTACTTCCCAGCATCAAATATGACCATTTTTATATTTCTGGTTTTATGTGGACATTCTATCATTTATTGGAAGAAGACTGAGTGCCTATTCTTACATTGAAATTTTACTGATTTTTACAGTAAAATTTTACAGTTCCTTTGAATGATTTTTTCCCATTAGTATTTTTAAACATTTTTCAATAGCAAATCTCTTGCTGTAATTTTACTGAAAAAAGCATTATTAAACATCTCAAAATTAAAATAAATACCTTACTGTTCATTTAAAATTTTGAATTCAATTAAGTTCAAATTCAGGAAGAGACAAAAGTCTATCACTTCCCATCAGGTTTTAATCTGTCAGTGACATCATGTGTGCAGGTGAGATCATGCTGACAAGTATCGGTGAAGCATCAGGCATCCAAAGGCTGTGCTGCCTTAATCTTGGGTTGTGGTGGATTGATCACTGGTGGTCAACTTATAACCCCAGCTGAACTGAGTAAGCACGGTGCTGGGTGTGGGAAGCCCACCGGAGTACTGTTGCCAGCAGTATAAGAGGCAGAACTGGAGAAAAAGTAGAAAGGATGCTGGGAACTGAGAAAGGCTGTTGGGAGCTGGTAGAAGCTGTAAAGAGCTGCTGGTTGTTTTGGAGGAGCTCATCATGCTGGCTTTCCTGAGAAACTTGGCTGTTTTCATCCTCAGAGGAGCTCAGGACATTGCTGGCACTGAGAATGGCTTTGGTTCGCTTTGGGCGAGCCCTGGTCCTCACTCTGAGCATTGTTTCCAGGCTCTGGAGGGGAAGAAGGTGCAGAGCTCAGTGAACCTGGCTTTCCTAATCATCAGAGGACCTTGGGACCTCACTGTTGCTGAGGATGGCTGTGGTACCTTTCGAGGGAGCTCTGGTTCTTCTGAGCATCACTTCCTGGATCCAGTGCAGATAACTCAGCCTGCTAGCACAGATCCTTCATCCTGCTGGCAAGGACTTCCTAGATTCCACCACTGACCTTTGGGCCTTCCCAGTGCAGATCTGTGAAACAGGCCTGCATGAGATATTATTATGAGGTCTAGGTCTTCAGCTGGGCTCACACAGAACATTATTGTGGGATCCAGGCCTTCAGCTAGATTCCTTGGTCTTAGTGTGTGGACAGATTTCCTGCACTCTCTTCTATATCATTCTTTGGGTGACTATTATAAATAATCTTACAAAATATGTGTCCTGTATTATATTGTTCTCCCTTGCAAAATATCCCCAAACAACAACATGGGTTCTCTAACATCTTCCAGAATTGGGAATTGAAAGCTGTACCATACTTCAAGAGCACCTATGCATGACTAATGAAATAAAGTTCCTTCTCATGAGACCAAACTCCAAACATTTCTTACAGAAGTCTGTGGATCATCCGAGGTCCATCTCTATTGTCATTTGCTCTGTGAACATTCCATATTTCTCAACAGATGTACTGAATATCTCAAATAATGTTTTTAAACACAATCTGTATTTATGAAAATTTAATCTCCAAAATTATCTTTCAGTCTGTTTTCTTTCTTTCATTATTTATGGGATATTAGTTTCTGTAATCAAACTCATATAGATAAGTCCTTACATACTTAATACAGTGTGTTATCCCTGTGTAAATGGTAAAAAAGTTCATGTTAATGGTATTTGGTTATCTGAAGTTTGATACCTGGTCAAATATAACTAATGAGAAACATGTTGATTGTATATTTCTCACCAAAGAGAATTTGCCACAGTGAAAACACGGCAAAACTTATCTCTACATTGTAACTGGTAAAGATCTAGAATTAAACAAAATACTTCCTCTGAAAGCTATTTACCATTCGCTACCATTTGAGCTGAGTTAATGAGTATAATATAACATTATACATATCCATAAAGGTTCTAGACAAGGATGAATTTTCTTCAGTTCAAAAACATAAGAGTCTCAAATAATGATATTTCTCTGAAACAAGAAAGAAAGAGAAGAGAAATGGACAGGCAGTGATAAAAGCAAAACAAAACAAAACAAAACAAAAAATACCCGAGCAGGTCATTTCCACTACACAGAGCAAGATTTATGAAATGAATATACCTGAAAAGATATAAAAATTATAAGATGATGACAAAGAGGATGATAGAAATGGGCAATCATAAAAGAAACTTGAAATATGGACAGGAAAACAGAGTGAATGCAGCAAAAAATATTTAAAGAAGTATACAGAGTGCAGAAAATCTGAACTTATTAGTCAACAAGGAATATTGTTTCAGAAAAAATGTTCATGAAACTACTGGACAATAAATATGGGCACCAAGAGGGGAACTAATGAATTCACCTACAATAAAAATAAAAACTCATTTTGTATAACTGAAAATAGTTCAGTGAAATACCTTCCCTGAAATACAGTATTGATGTCACTGGCAAAACAAATACACACTTCATATTGAAATTAAATAGACCAAGACTTTAATGTGAATGAAAAATGATGGAATAAAGAAGTATGTTTTATAATGATTTCCAAAAAAAAGGAATTGGTAAATATACTATAAGAGCCAAATCTTACAAAATTGTGGTACCTGGTGTGTAGACATTGACAGCAATATAGATAGATGATAGATAGATAGGTAGATAGATAGATAGATGATAGATAGATGATAGATAGATATAGATAGATAGAGATAGGTATCTCTATCTCTATCTCTATCTATCTATCTATCTATCTATCTATATATCTGTTTGAATTTTTATTTAACATTTAGGTTTTATTTTTCATCAGGAACACTATCCATAAAGAAAACAATATACAACCAAGAAAATAGTCTATAGTAAAACTTTCTAAATAAAAGAAACAATACTAAATTAATCAGAAAATAGATTTTAAACAAAACTTACATGTTAATGAAAAATTGTTATTTTGCACAAATTTCTTTATGAAAAGAGAAAATGCAGTACTGTAGTATTTTAAATTCCCAGGGATATGCAACTTAAAACAGATTTTTAAAACAAAGTAAACACCCATTATAAGATAGAATATGTTCAGCAACATTGTGTGAGCAATGTAATTTTATACATTCATTGAAAGAATCATATGTTCCTTTGCTTACTAATGTTAAAGAAAAGAGAATGGTATGTAGAAAGCAAGTTGAAATACAGTATGTCATGTAATCCTATCTATGAAAAATGAAAGGGAATGATTTCATGTTCTCCAAATCAAAAGACTTACTGAGAAGCCTGAATTTCAAATATCATTTTTTTTCCAGAAGCAGAAATTTCAAAAAGATTGGAATTTTTTTTTAAAAGGAAGGCATGAGAAAATATCAGAATACTGCTTTGCTATGTTTTGAATCAGACAGAAGTGAGATGAATAACTGAAAGCAACAGTATCCTGAAGCTATGACAGCTCAAAGCTATGAAACAACTACGACACCCGAAGCCCTGAAAAAGCCTCATACTTGCTATTTTGGGCAATTGTGGAAAAATTATTCTGTGCACAAACAGAATCACTTCACAAGCAGAACCACTGCATAAATGTGTTGAGGTGGCATGACAATGAGCTAGCTGAAAGTAGACTGCCAAAGCAGCAGTCGTCCAGGCCTCCAGGTTTACCATCCTGGTGAGAAAATAGTGGTTCACGTTTGGAGATGACACATCCCTCTGAACAGCTGACACTTATTCTACTTGCCACCCTCTCCAAACATCATTTGCAGAAAGCGCTCTCCCTCTCTCTCTCCGTTTCCGTGTCTTTGTCCCTCCCCCTCTCCCTTTCCTTGTCCTTTGTTTTTTTGTTTTTTTTTTTTGTCTTTAGTTTTTGTCTTCACCACAGTTACAAAATCCCAGGCTGACCCCCACAAATAAAGGAGAGGTTTACTTTCACTCACATTTTGAGAAGTATGGATCCATGGTTGTTTGGCTTTAACCCAGAAACTGCACATTGGAAGGGTCTGGGTGGAGGAAAAACTGCTTACTTAATGGGAACCAAAAAGCAGAGAGAGCAGGGAGGAGCCAGGGAAGAGGATACACCCTTCCACGTCATTATCCAGTTACCCACCACTTCCGCCCAGCTCTCACCTCCTAATGTCGCATTAAGATATAGCGCCTTTGTAATCTAATCACCATCTAAAAGTCCGGAGTACATGAGAGCATTGGGAAATCAATCTCAGTCTAAATCCTAAGAGGTTCATAATAGTCTTAATAAGTTTGTACTAAGAGTGTAAGAAGGCCCCTTTCCTGGAGCAAAATATTTTCACAATTTCCTGTTGTTCTTTCCTCCCTTGCTTACTTCTCCAAGGAAGAAAAGTGCTCGGAAGGACATCATGGATCATTTTATTGGCTTTTTGGTCATAAATTTCCCCAAGAATGCACGATTTTGTTTTGTTTATCTATACCAGGTGTCGCTATGACCTATGTGTCCACAGGACTGTACAATAAACAAATTTATATTGTTTTTATTTTAAAAATTTTTATGTTTTTAAGCACCGCAGTTTTATTGGTAACACATAATAATGATTAGGTCACAGCTTCCTTCACTGGTTGCATTTCTATTTTCTTAATAAGTAAACCGGAGTCACATCACTAATATATCTCTTAATTATATTTCAGAATGTTAGCACTGAAAGATAGTAGTTTTAATTTTTTTAATTAAAAGTAAAGATTATATTACAAAATTCCAATGTTATTTATTTTTGTTTCATAAAATTTAAAAGGATATAATTTTTTAACACTTATATAATATTCTGAGATACCAAACCTACCCCTCAATTTCTCATATACTATGGGAAACTCCAATAATCTATCACTAAAAACTATATAGAATGTAAAATTCATAAACCCAAGAAAAAATAAAAATATGAATGAACATCAAAAGAATATCATTAATTAAATGGTGGTAAAAATATAATACAATAATTTGTCCAAATTCTGAATCATTTTTTTTGGAATAAATAACTATGTTGTGTAGAGAGTACTTCAACTAAACACCACATTAACTAAGAGAATAAATAATACAGTTTCTTGAAGCAAAGGTGGAAGTTTACTATTTACTCTCACCATTTAATATGATGTTGGTAGCAGATTTGTCATTAATGGTTTTTATCAGGTGGAGATAAGGTCCTCTATACCTGTTTTTTTCGGTGCTCAATCATGCATAGATGTCAGATTTTGCCAAAGGATTTTTCTGTGTCCATTGAGATGATTATATGATTTTTTTTTCTTGCTTTTGTTTATGTGATGAATTACATTTATTGATTTGCATATGTTGAATAGCTCTTGTATCCATGGGATAAAGCCTACTTGGTCATGGTGTATAATTGTTTTGATTATTTGTTGCATTCTGTTCACATTTGTGTTCATTGAAAAGACTGTCCCGTAGTTCTCTTTTTTAGTCAGGTCCTTGTCTGGTGATACTAGCTTATAAGAATGACATTGGGAGAATTCTTCCCTTTCAATTTTATTAAAGAGTTTGAAAAGTATTGACATGACATTGTACCTGCAGTTCTTGTATAATCCAGTGGTGAATTTATATGGTCCTAGGCTTTTCTTTGTTGATAAGTTTAATTATTGCTTTAATATCATTGACTATCATTGAATTTTTCATGAACTTTATAATTTCTTGGTTTAATTTTGGTAAATCATATGTATGTATGAATCCATCCAATTTTTTTTTGGATTCTCCAATTAATTAAAGTACAGCAGATGCTTTCAAAGTAGTTGTAAATGATCTTCTAGATTTGGCAGTGTCCCGTGTGATTATACCTTTTATTTCTAATTGCATTGATTTGGGTCTCCTACCACTCTTCTGTTTTGTGGGGAGCGTTGGCTAAGTATTTATTTTGCTTATTCTTTCAAAGAACTAGCTTTTGATTCATAGATTATCTTGGCTTTTTGTCTCACTCTCAGTAATCACTGCTCTGTTATTTGTAATTTCCTTCTCTATACTAGCTTTGGATTTAAATTGTTTTTGTTTCTCTGGAAACTTGAAGTGGATCATTATTTCGGGTGGCTCTGTTTGTCTGATGTAGACATTCACAGCATTAAGTTTTTCCTGAGGGCTGCTTCTGTTGTTTCTATCATTCGATGCTAGGAACTGTTTAATTCCTTCCTACATTTTTTTCTGTGACCTGTTGGTTAGCGAACAATGTTTTATTTAACTGTTAAATGTTTGCATTATTTCTTTAGTTTCTTTTGCCATTGATTTCTAGTTTCATTGCATTATCATCTGATAATATGCAAATATCTCTTCTTGTACAACTATTAATCCCATCAAGAAAGCTTTCCTTTATTACCATATCTAAAACCATTTATCTCTACAAGTCTTTTCTAAATAGCATTACCTTGGGCTTAATACTTCAACATATGTATTTAAGATCCGTTCAATTTAATTTATGCCTTTCTACAATTGGCCTCCAAATTATATATGATTCTTACATATGAAATATATTCATTCCACCCAGTAGCACCAAAAGTCTTAATTCAGTCCAGAATTGAATCTAAAATATGTCTAAAGTCTAAAACCTTATGTAAATATCATCAAAAGTAGATCTAATGAGCTTTAAACTATATAATTAATAATGTGGCAAAATTACTCCCTGGCTATTAATCTATAAATCCAGACAAGTTATGTGCTTCTAAAACACAATGCCAAGACATTCATAAGACAGATATTTCCATTGTAACATAAACAATGGGGAAAGCAGACAAAAATAATGAGTCCCAAGCAAATACAATACCTAACAAAGGAAATTCCATGAGATCTTCTTTTTTGGTTTTTTCGTTGTTGTTGTTTTTTTTTTTTTTTCCGGTACCGGGAATTGAACTTGGGACCTTGTGTTTGCCAGGCAGGCGCTGTACCTCTGAGCTAAACCCCCAGCCCCCATGAGATCTTAATGTATAATAATATCCTTTTGGTTTCATGCTCTGCCTTCCAGTTTTGCTGAGGAATTCCTACCTCCAGGCCCTACTAAACATTATTGCTTAGCTTAGCATACCTTAAACATTTTCAGAGCATTTATAGCTAGGCAAAGTCTTCTAACACAATACCTTCTTGTATAGTAAAGTATTGAATATCTCCTGTAATATATTGAAATTGTACTGAAAATGGGTACACTTTTGCACCACTATGAAGTTGCAAAACCATAATTCAAGCAATGGTAAATCTGAGATGGTAGAGATATAGTTTTTTCAAGGTCTAAATGTGGTCAGAAAATGTCTGTACCTAGATGGAAATGAACTTAAACTTGGAAGCTTTTGTTACTTCAACAAAAAAGGAAAATCTTTCTAGTAAAAGCAGCCTGTTTGAGTATCTGCACACATTTGTTGCAGTTTGCAAACTTGCTTTTCTTGCATAGAACAGAAACATAGCCTTTTACACAAATGCATCCTGAAAATTTTCATTTTAAGAGACCACTCATGCCAGGCATGGTGGCACACCCCTGTAATCCTAGCACTCGGGAGACTGAGGCAGGAGGATCATTGCGAGTTTGAGGCCAGCCTGGGCTACAAAGTGAGCTCAAGGTCAGCCTGAACTACATAGCAAGACCCTGTCTCAAAAAAAAAAAAAAAAAAAAAAAAAAAAAGAGAGAGAGACAACTGAAAACTTAAGTAGGTATCACAACATTGTATTTGTTTAATTCCAGAGATACCTTAATTTTGAGATATACTTTCTTCTTTCAAGATTCTCTTCCTGCTCTATGTTTTCCTGAAGAAAACTATTCTAAAAGAGAAAAGTTTTACTCCTCAGCGCAAATTCAGCACAAGGAGAGAAAACCCGTGATTATTTAGGAATCTTCTCTGTTGAAAACACACTCAACCGTCCTCCTGAGTACCCAAATTCTTCCTTAGTGTAGCAAACTACTGTGACTCAATTACACTGATGTTGTATTCATTCACCAAAATTGCAACAAGTGTGGGATATTAAATGTACTGATGCCTCCACCCTCATTCTTTGCAGAATAATGATACAAATATTTTTTTCTCCCATCCTCCATGAACACTGTCCTCCCAGTTCTCTTTTTTAACTTTTCTTTTTTTTTTTTTTTTTTTTTTTTTTTTTTTTTTTTTTTTTTTTTGGTTTTTCTCCGGTACCGGGAACCGAACTCACGACCTTGCGCTTGCCAGGCAGGCGCTTTGCCGCTGAGCTAAATCCCCAGCCCCTCTTTTTTAACTTTTTAATTTTTAATTTTTTATTCTTTTGAACCAGGAACGGAATTCCTGCTTCTCTTAACAAGTTTGGTAAGCATTCTCTAAAACTGCTTCTGATGACCTCTACCTCTTGCTGTTTATGGCATTGCATGATTCCTTCTGATTGAAATTTGACTGGATAAAATGACAAACAGAATATGAGACAAACAATAAAATGACTGTTGAAAGATTAGGCTACAAAAAGAGTGACTTTTAGCTTGCAATGATGTCTTTTGCTCTCTACTGAATCACTCACTCTAGGAAGTAAATGCTTGGGTAGTTATACAGATAAGCTCATGAAACAAAAACTGATTTCTCTGGCTAACATCATGCGATAATCTGAGATCTGCCAATATCCATGTGAATGAGAATGGATGAAAAATTTCTTTAACATAAACCCTGAACTGATTGCAACCCCATTAATGCCTTATTAGGTGTTATATGTTATAGGATGATTTACCCACAAAACTATGAAAAAATAAATGTTTTTGCTTTAAATGTCTAAAACTTTGGGCAATGTATTGTGATGGAAGAGATAAACAAGCTGACAGTATCTCTACATGTTTTATCTGACAACATTTGATAAGGCCCACACTTCATCATCTATCTACGAATGTCATTCAGACCCTTTCTATTCTGCATACTGTTTTCTGTCATATTATAAGCAGAGAAGTATTTGTGATGCTGTCTCAACCCAAGTTCTCCATTTCCATTACTTAGAATCCTCAAGGATTTCACCGGGACAATGATTAGCCTCAGGCATTCCATAACCAATTTCTGCCAAGATATCTTCTTCTCTTCCAGACTTCTAAATGTTGAAATGTCCCTACTTCTCTATTGTCTTTTTCTTCCCGGATGACCTCACTCAGAGAGGTTTCTTTCTTTCTCATTGCTATATTATGACTCTTCAATTTACATTCCTAGTTTTAATCCTTTTTCTGAACTCCAGAGCCATACATTTAGGTGTCACCCTCATTTGCCTACCTAACTTATATATCCACTTGAACCTCTCCAAAACTGATATTTTGTCCCACCACATTGTCCCATCTTTCCATCAGTCCTCTCAGCACTCCATGCCTTTTAAAATGGCACCCTCAGGTATGCAGGATTATGTGCTGTTCATTTTTTATATGGTTTTGCTGTTCCCTGTTTAGCACCAAAACTTGTCTGATACATAGCCAAAGAATATATTCAGCATCATCACTTGTTACTCTCCAGTTACAATGCTTTTTCAAACTGTGATTCTTACATATTGTTACTACCGTAACTGCTTTCTATTTCCAACTTCCCTCTTAAAAGCCTCGTTTGCAAAATGATTATAAATCAGATAACATCAGAAATGATTCTCAAATTCTGTGCTGAAATTACCCATCTCAATTAAGATAAAATATAAACTCTTTATCATGATTTAAAAGACTCTCTGTGTTTTGGTCTCAGCCCAGATCTTCAACCACTGTCTCCAAACTAAGTGACCAGACTTGCTGTGTTAACTCTTGCTCACTGTGACCATTAATCATAATATGTCAACTTAAAAGGATGAAGAAACAGCAAGGAGAAAGAAAAAGCACAGTCTTCTGTCTCTGTGGATCACTGACATATAGCCCAACAAAGGGAGTGGCAAAACCCACTCCGGATGTGGGTGGCACAAACTAATAGTCTTACAGTTTGGATAAACTAAAAAATGGAAAGAAGAAAGCATGCTCTCTACTTGTAAGACCCCCACCTTTAACCCCTGCCTTTGAACTTTACTCTCCGGTTTCTTTAGCCTTCCAAAGTGAGCATGCAGGCGTGTATCCCTAGACTGGTGCTATATCCCTAACCACTCTATGCTGCTGTTTTCATTTTCTTGTGGTGATCAGCTATGAATCCTCTGGCTTTCTCATACACAGATGGCCACTGTCAATGCTCCTGTTTCTGATCCTATAAGCCTGCCTAGTAAACCCCCTTGCCTAATTTTCTACTGATTTTATTCCTCTAGAGATCTCTAACAAATATACTCATATGGGGTGTGACATAGATCACATTATTTACTCTTATGAACAAGGAATCATTTCTGCTTTGTCCTTTTCATATTATTCTTAAATTTTAGGTTTTCATTGAATATAACTAGACGTACTTATGGGGTATAATGTGTGCTATTTCAATAAAGCATACATTGTTTAGTGGTCAGATGAGGATACTTAGTGTATCTATTGCCTCATAATTTGCCATTTCTTTGAGTTGTGAACCTTCAAAATCCTCTCTCCTATGTGGAAATATGTAATAAAATATTAACCGGCATCACCCTATTATTCAATAGAATACTAACACTTATTTCTTCATCTACTTACAATTTTGTACTTTTGACAAACCTCTCCTAATCATCCCCTTTTGCTCACCTCTCCTTTGTCTGGTAAATACCTTTCTACTTCCCATTTCTATGAGATCGGCTTGTTTAGCTTTCATATTTTAGGAAAATAATGTGGTCTTAATCAAAAATTATAAGAATACATTTTAAGCCCTATCATAAACACTTCCACATACCCGCTTTTTCAAACTGTTGGAATACACAACAGTTATCTTCGTAAAAGAAATACAACCTGAACATAAGCCTTGGTTTATATTTTTTACTATCTAGTAACAAGACAGGGCATGACCTTTGCATTTCAGAGGACCATGTTGCAGACCGCTATATTTTTTCACTAATTGTCTCCTCATATCTTTATTCATTACAAAATGCTTTTGGAATTTAAATAAATTTTAATAAAGGGATCACACTGGCATGTCACTACGATACAGAAAGGAAGAATATAAATAATAGCCCACTGTAATAAATTCAATATTTTGTGATTCAAAAGGTAGAGCAAAGCCTTAATGTGTAGAGACATCAACACCCAAGGTGAATGGGGTACTAACCAGGTGAAATGTAGAAAAGGGGAAGGTGAGAACAAGAAATGAAGCTTCTCCCTAACCTGAACAATGTTCCAGCTGCAGATGTGCAGATGCTATTCTCTATAGCATGGCAAAGCCAAGAGCTCTTTTTACAAGGTCATGACCCAGAAGCTGTGATAACAGGAAAATGTGCCTGTAGGTGGGATCCATTCCAAGTTGAGATATGGAAAGCAACTTGATCTGTGAATTGCACAAAAACTCTCAGTGGAATAAGGTAGAGTCAAAGACACAGCTGGGCACGCACCTGACATGCCATTGTCCACAGTACTGTAAGAGCTATGTGGTCTCTTTCACATGACATGGCTTAGAATCTGAGATAACGATAAGAAAGAGCTTCCAAGTGCACAGATACAGCTTACAGCCAAGATCTGGAGGTCAAGCCATTCTGTGAAAGGCACTAAGTCTTCCAAGCGGAGAAGACAGGGAGAGGTTGCAGCTAGTTGCTCAGCCTAGCTGCCATTGTCCAGCCACTGGCTAAGTCACATCCCCATGTACCCAATCAGGGCACAACCCAGAATCTGAAATGAAAATGCAACAGAGATTCCTGGTACACGGACTTTGTTTCCAGAGCTACAGGGGGTTGAGTGTGGGGTAGAGATTTCAGGCAATGGTTAAAACATTTTCAGCTTAGGTTGCTATCTTCCTGATGCTGTACCCAGTCAAAATGTGTGCTATCGTTAAACTCAGTAGTCTGGGCCAAATAGCACATATAGGCACAATTATAAAATTTATTCTTAATAGCAATGGATGAAATTTCATAAACAAAAACTACTTGCATAAAATGGTCAACAGACACCAAAAGATAATAGGGCATTTCAATACCTCACTCTCACAAATAGGTCAACAATAGAAAAAAGATCAGAGCAAAAGTATATCATGAAACAAACTAACCAACAATAGCATACGTATTGCTTTCAGAAGCCCATGGAAATTTTGCAAAATGGTCATATTTTAAACCATAAACCATGCCACAGTTAATATAAGATTTGAAATAACTTCTTGCAACATGCCCTACAAATAATTGACTGAAACTGGAAGTCACCAAGAGAAGGAACCACAGAAATTGTGCAAACGCATAGAGTTTGAATAATAGACTTTTGAATGAACAATGGCTCGCAAAACAAACTAGGGTGGAAGTTTAAATATTCCCAGAGTTAAATACCTATGTAATAACAGCATATGAAAATCTGTAGGTCACAATGAAAGCTGTTTTAAAAAGGAAATATGTAGCAATGAATGCCTATCTTACAAAAACAAAGCAATACCAAATGAATAATCTAATGATGCATCTCAAAGTCAAAGAAAATAAGAACAGTTCAAACGTAAAGGTAGCAGAAGAATATAAATCGTTAAGTTTGTAGTAGCTGCTAATAATATTGAGACAAAAATTATAAAGGATCAATAAATCAGAGCTAGTTCTTTAAGAGGATAAATCAGCTTCATAAAACCTTAACCAAACCTGTTAAAACAGAGAAAACTCAAAGCAATAAAATTAGAATTAGAAAAGACAAAATTAAAATTGACACCATTGAAATACAAGCAATTATTACAAACTATACTGGAAGCATATTTTAATGAATTGGAGAATCAAAAAGAAACTGATGAATTCTAAGGAAAAAAAACTTACCAAGAAGATACAAGAAGACATAACAAAACCTGAAGAGATCGTGAACAAGCAATAAAACTGGAGCAATAATCAAAACTGTACCAATTAAGGAAAGCCCAGGGCATGAAGGATTCACTGCTGAATTTTGTCAAAACGTTAGAAAAGAACAAGCATCAACACTGCTCAATTTTTCAATGAATTGAAAGGGAAGGAAACTTCTTTCAAAGCAGCTTTGGAAGTCCTCTCTTCTATCTTCACAAGGGGTGATAAAAGTGAAGTGAATGCTTCCAAATCCATTCAGTGAAGTTAATTTTACCCTGATACAAAAACCAGATAAGAACTCAGTACAAACGAAGGAAGGAAGGAAGGAAGGAAGGAAGGAAGGAAGGAAGGAAGGAAGGATAGATGGAGAAAGAAAGAAAGAAAGAAAGAAAGAAAGAAAGAAAGAAAGAAAGAAAGAAAGAAAGAAAGAAAGAAAGAAAGAAAAAGGAAGGGACATGATAAGACTTCAGACCAAATCCTTGATGGATATAGGTGCAAAAATCTTCAACACAATACTGACAAACAGAATTCAGCAAATTGTTAAAAAATTCTACATGATCACTAGGTTGGCTTCACCCCAAGGATGAAAGAATGGCTCAACATACACAAACGCATACATGTAATATATCACATAAGTGAAAGGAAATATAAAATTTACTTAATCATTTTAATAGATGCAAGAAAAGTCTAGCAAAATCCAAAACTCCTTCATGATAAAAACTGTAATGAAAATAGGTATAGAACTCTGATGAAAGCTATACATGCTTTGTTAACATATACAGTGAAAGTTTAAATTTAAAAAAAATTATTGTAGTGAAAGGCACATTGCTAGCAAAATACTCCCCCTTAATTCAAAAACACGTCCTTATTCTCACCACTTTCTAAGCAATTTTGGAAGTCCTCTTTCGTAAGTATCTTCATAAGGTGTGATGAAAAATGTGGTGAGTGCTGTTTGGGTGTGCCTCTTAAAGGTAATATAGTTGATTCTTTTCCTTAGGTTTACATTTTTATTTTATATTTTATGATTTAGAAGTTATATCAGTCAGAACAGGACAGGATATGCTGTACTAAAAAATAACCCTAGAAATCATAGGTCTATTTCTTAATCAATGAATGCTGAGTAGTAAGTGTATGCTCATCAGGGTCAGTCCAAAACTGTAGCTCATGGAAACTATATGGCAGTGAATGTATTTTTGTGATTACCCCTTTTGTGATAGTTATTACTTCTATTAAATAAATATTTCTAATTCTTTGCATTCTGGATCCATATGGAATTGTATTTTCCTATCCTCTTTTAAGTTAGGACACAGCCAGAAGACTTTATTTGGCCAGTGAAAAAAGCTAGACCATGATTTACCTCATTCCCTTCCCCAGCTGGGGTGATCACAGCAGGGCTGCTATTTCCTAATATGATAAAGCCAATCTAACCCTCTCCCTAAGCATTTTAAATCTCCACACCCCATCTCCATCATCAGCTTTATTTAACTTCTCTTAAACTGAGTTCTAAAGTTTATTATTAAATTTGTCAAATTCAGACATCCTATGGAAGGACGTGATTCACTATTCTACTGTTTCCTACATCCTACAAATTTCAGTTACTCAAAAATTTTCCTACTAAAAACAGATTTACATTCAGATTTAGTACAGGAGACACAAAAGAAACATTCATGATTTAGAAGAGCCTTTGGAGGCAACCTAATTTAATTCCACTCTACATTCTTCAACTTGTACCTAGTTTCCTTTTATAGTGATATTCTATCTCTGACTTTACAGATATTTGTTTACTGAAAATATTTTTCCTGTGGGTTTGTTACTTTATGTTGTCAAAATCACAGAATGTAGGGTGACAGATCTGACTTTATGATTAACATGAGGTCATCACCATCTTCCTCTGCCACTTTAATTCTCACTTCTACAAATGTCACCCCCACGAATGGTACTGTTTACTTATGTGGAGCTTTGCTATAATTGTTACAGAAAAATATAGGATTTTATGAGGAAAAAATGATATATGTTTTTAAGCACCAGTTTCATAACTTTAAAATCATTGTTTTTTTGCAAAAAAAAAAGTTAGTTTAATTTTATCAGCTCTGTATTTACTCATTGTTTCAATGTGCAAGTATTTTAAGAATATCTCCTTGGCTATTTATTAGGGATGTAAGCACTAAAAATATTATATTTTTCCCTCTGGAGTTTTCACACTGTCATAAGAGAATCCACTTATT
The DNA here is from genome assembly GCF_000276665.1 of Chinchilla lanigera. Classification (NCBI taxonomy): domain Eukaryota; kingdom Metazoa; phylum Chordata; class Mammalia; order Rodentia; family Chinchillidae; genus Chinchilla; species Chinchilla lanigera. Next base: position 22,084,030 of record NW_004955411.1, read on the forward strand.
TAGTAGTATTAGAAAGGTAGTGATTTGCAGTGAAATGAAGCTGTGAACAAAGCAAGAGAACACAGGAGAAAACGATTAGATCTACCTCTGGGAGTGGCTAAAATTTATAGATGTCATTTCAGTTGCTGCTACTTTAGTGTCCTCCTTTAGCTTTGTACATACATTTGATCTTATGTTTCTGGTGTTAGTTTAAAAAATTGTATCACTAGCTATTTTTAATATATGTACTGCTTCGAAGAGTGATTAAGTACACTATTAGAATGCATACACTCCATTTTCTATAGTATCAGACAAGATTCAGACTTAAATGTCCTTATGGTGATGTAAGAATGTAAACAATATAAGTAAAAACATAGCAATAGAACAGTCTGGTATAATAGATAATTGACTGGATTTAACAGGATATTCTTGAATGTCAGTTTGGGTGGTTTGGGAGACATCAGGAAATCAGTAACGCACACCTCTGGGTGTGTCTGGGTGTGTTTATAAGGGTTTTTTCCAAGACTGTAGGCATGTGAGTCAGCAAAATAACTGGCAAATGGTGCTTGAACGTGGGTGGCACAGTCCCATAGGTGGGGATCCAGATGGAACGGAAGAAAAACAAGAAGTGAGCCAGTGCCTAAAAGCTCAATTCTTCTTGTGTGTGTCTTTTGCCGTTGCTCATTGCTTAGTCTTTTGATACAGAATCACACCAGTAATAACTCAGAGACTTTCCAGTCCTTCAGCATCAGACTGGGATGAATCACTGGTATCTCTTGTTTTGCACTGTGGGACTATCCCACTTCTGACTTTGTAAGCCAATCTAGTACACACACACACACACACACACACACACACACACACACACACATCCCAGGAGTAGTTATAGAGAAACAAAATTGTAAGAATGAATTTCCTTAATTGGTTTTGTGGTTTATGTCATTGTCTGTCTACACTGATTAGACTTAAAGTTGCTAAAATTATCTTCTGGTCATATAGATGGCTCTAATAGCCATCCCTGAAATAAACTGTTTAAAGAATTATACAATGTAAAGGCATTTGAAATTTCTAAGTCACTTGTGTGAGAGGCAAAGGATACTTTTAAACATTTTTGGAAAACTAAGGTATATGGTGATGATGGCTGCTTGCTCCTAACATAGCTGGACAAAGTGATAAAGGAAAAGAATGAGCTCAGGGATTTAATTTCCCAGCTCCAGATGTGCATAAATAAGCTAAAATCATATACATGTGCCCTGAAGGAGAAGTTTCTCTCCTATACGGGTGAAGTTGCTAAAAATCAACTGCAGCCTCTCATCATGTGATTGGCTGAATTATAGCACGTTTAATTTTCAGCCTTGAAGGATGTCTGCAGTTAAAAGAGGACCCTGACTGAAAAATAATGGGATCCTGTAAATTGGGATGGAAATGTGTGAGAAGACCCTAATGAGGCTGGGGATATTGATGTCCTAAATTCTGGTGAGCATTTTTTTTCTTTTGCTAGGAAGAGTAAACTCAGCACACTCAATGACACTTAACCCTGTGGCGTTGGCCTCTCTACCTCTGCATAAATGAAACAATCCCGCATTGCCTATTTGAACACTGATTACACATCTAGATACACTTGCCAAGCAAGACAGTGTGGGTGCTCCCCACAACCCACTTTCGCAGCCACTTTTGCCTCTAAAGCTGTCACCAAGCTCAAGCCTTAGAATGCACCTGATGGTGAGGTATTTAGTTTGATCCATATGGAGATGTGCTGCACCACAAAAAGCTTCATGAATTTTCTTGTCATGGCAGAGATCTAGGGAACAGGCATGGGAACGGATCTTAAGGATGAGGAATAATGGTGGAAGCAACATTAAATCAGATAAGGCTGAATTTATTGCTATGAGCCCATGAAGCAGAAACTCTGCACATAATGCATCTGTACTTTGGCAAAGAGATGGCGGTCATGCTTTTTAAGTACTACTGGAAACCAGTTCTGAAATGACCTTGATGCCAGAAGATCCACAACATTATTGTGACCTTTTGGTCAGAGTATGGACCTATCGAGGTCACCTGACCAATGGAATTTAGCTAAGATCCAGTCCATAGTGGGTCTCTGTTGCTTACATTATTCCCATGGTTCCAGAATTCATAATCACTATAGATATACATAGATTCTTGGCAGAATCTCCACACTGTTTCCCTAAACTGTAGAGTGAGGGCTCTTATGGTGGAAAAGGTCAAACGAAACCATTGCTGTCTCTACTTGAAAAAAATAATAAATCAAAAACAATACTGTATCCCTGGAGTAACTGCAGAGGTTAGTGCCACCATCCAGTATTCACACGATGCACTCCGGTGGTGGTCCCTACCACCCCTCCATTTACCTCTTCTATCTGTTCAGTGTGGAAGAACAAAAGAATCTTAGAGAATAACAGTCAATTACCATAATCCTAAGCAAGCAGTGACTGGACTGTCATTACTGCTGTTTTCTAAGATGTGATTTCCTTGCTTAAACAAAACATCATGTACCTTGTACGCAGATATTTTTTTGGAAAATGCCTTTTTCTTCATAATTACCTCTAAGGCCCACCAGAAGCACTTTATTATAGCTGGACAGGCCAGAAAGGGTATGTATAAGCTTTCACCATCTTGACTAAGGGTATGTCAACCCTCCAGTCCTCTAGGTCATCACTTAGTTCCTAGGAATCTTCACTGCCTTTCTCTTCCACAGAGTATCACATTGGCCCATTGCATTGATGACATTTTTCTATTTAGATTAAGTGAGATATAGCAATGCTATAAACTTGTTGATAAAGCATTTGTATGTCAGAGGATGGGGAATCCAAGTAAAATTAAAGGGCTTTCTACCTCAGCAAAATTTCTAGAAGTTCAATGGTGTGAGACATGCAACGATAGCACTTCTAAGGTAAAGAAAAAATTCTAACATCTTGCCCCTTTTATGACCAAGTAAGAGGCACAATGCTTAGTGGACCTATTTGGATTGTGGAGGCAACATTCTCCTCAGTTGCGTATGTCACTCCAGTGCGTTTAATGAGTGACTCAGAAAGCTACTAGTATTGAGTGAGATCCAGAAAAAGAGAAGGATGTGTAAAAGGTCCAGGCTGCTGGGCAGGCAGCTCTGCCACTTGGACCACATGATCCAAGAGACAGTGGCACCTAAGATTTCAGCAGCCTTTGACAGGACCTCATAGGTGAATCATAGTGCAAGCCCTTAAGGTTTGTCAAGAAGGTCCTGCTATCGTCTGCAGACAGCTACTCTCTCTTTAAGAGCCTGCTTTTGGCCTGCCACATCTCTGTACTGAAAATTGATTGCTTGACTGTAGGCCACCAAGTTGCCATGAACTGGGACCCACCAAGCCATAAAGATGGGTGTGCAGAGCAGAAATACATCATCAAATGCAAATGATATATGCATGATAGGGCCTGCACAAGTACTGATGGCACATGTTACAGAGAAAAGTGGTTCAAATACTCATGGTTCGTACAACTGATACAATGTCTTTTGTCCCTCAGTATGCATTCATGACTTCATAAGGTATATCCTATAATCAACTGACAGGAAGAGAAGACTGGGGCTTGACTTAGAGATGAATTTTCACCTTACATAAAAACCAGCTGAAAGTATACAGCTGTATCATTGCAACTATTCTGGGATATGCCTTAAGGAGAGTGATTAAGGGAAACCTTCACAGTGAAAAGAACTTTGGTCAGTGCCCCCCTTGGACAAGGGGCAGATATGTGACCATATACTGATTCATGGGCTATAGCCAATTATTTGGCTGACTGATGAAGGGCTTGGAAGAAATATTGAAAATTTTATGGCGAAGATATTTTTGAAAGAGATATGTTGATAGAACTCTCCAAGTGAGAAAAACAGAGGACTTTTCTAATCAAGTGGTAAGATGTCCCATTCTGTAGATAGCAGTCAATTTCTGTCCTCAGACTACCTTGTTATTGCCGACTGAGATTATGAACAGAGTGGTTGTGGTGGCAGGGAAAAAGATTTTGCATGGGCTCGGCAACACAGACTTCCATTCATCAAGGCTAACCTGATTCTAATCATTGTTGAATGCCCAAGCTACCAGCAGCAAAGGAGCAAAACTTGGTCCCAAGTACAGCACAATTTCCCGGAGTGATCAACCATAGACACAGTGACAGACTGATTACATTGGATCATTTCATCATGGAAAGGGCAGCACTTTTATTATACTTAATTATTTTTCTAGGTATGGATTTGCTTTCCCTTCACATACTGCTTCTGCCCAAAATACCATTGATGGACTTACTGAAAGCCTTGCAGATTGTTACGGTATTCTACACAATATTGCTTCTGATCAAGGAACACACTTCGTATCTAAAGAAGTATAGTGACAGGCTCATGCTCATGAATTCACTGGTTTTACCATCTTCCCCACCATTATGAACAGCTGGCTTGATGCAATGGCTCTTTTTTTTTTTTTTTTTATTTTAAGGATAAAAGGAGGGAAACATTAACAGACATACAACATTTTACAACATATCACAAGCACAATATAGACAATACAGAGTTACAAACAAAGTGGTAGGGAATTAACAATGGTGGTTGTATTACATATTGATATCTTCAAAGTGGCTTCTCATGAAAACAGATATAGACATGCAATACTGGTCAACCAAAGACTCATTGACAGTTTCTTTCAGCATAGAAACAGCAGATAGAAGAACAACCATGTTATCTATCCTGTATATACATACATACAAAATTTCTCCTTCTTTCCCTTCTCTTTTCCCACATCCCAGAAGCCCTTTACTCTTCGGTGGTTTCCTATCATTTCACAGTGTCTATGGTACTTTTATATAATGGAATATTACTCAGCTGTAAAGAAAGATAAACTCGAGGCCTTTATATTTAAATGGTCACAACTAGAGACCATACTCATAAGTGAAATAAATCAAACATACATGTGCAAGCACCGCATTGTGTCACTAGTGTAAAACTTGAAAGAGTTAATTTAAACTCGGAGGTATGATGCAATGGCTCTTGAAGATGCAAGTTCAGAGCTAAATGAGTGATGATAATCTGCAAGTCTGGGGCAAGGCTTTTCAGAAGGCTGTGTATACTCTGAATCACTATCCAATATATGGTACTGTTTCTCTCATAATCAAGATTCATTTCAGGGAATGGAGTGATTTTACTAGCAGGCACAACAATGATGCCATTGAACTGGAAGTTAGTGTTTCCCTTGGTCAATTTGAGTTCTTCATACTTCTGAATCAATAAACTAAGAAGAGAATTACAAAATTGAGGTTGGAGTGATTGATTCAAACTACTAGGGGATATTGCACTGCTACTTCACAATGAAGGTGCAGAAATATACATCTGGGATATAGAAGAACCCTTTGGATATCTTTTAGTATTACAATGCACAGTTATTAAGGTCTGTGCAAAAATACAACTCAAACTACATGGGATGACAAATGGCCCAGATCCTTCAGAATGAAAGCTATGAGTTTTTTCTGTAAGGTATAGGTCTGCAGAGAACAAAAGCAAAGCAGAACAAGGAGGAAGTCAGCCTATTCTTCCAAGTGCAGCCTATTCTTCTTGAACATGTATATCATTTGTTCCTGCAATAACCTGTGGACATGAGATTCAAGCTTCTCCATCCTTTTGATGTGGACACACGCTAGCAACTCTACAGGGAACTTCCATTCTTTGAGACAATCTTGAAGCCAGGTGTGGTGGTGCATGCCTGTAATCCCAACACTCGGGAAGCTGAGGCAGGAGAATCGTAAGTTTGAGACCAGCCTGGGCTACAAAGTGAGCTCAAGGCCACCTTTAACTGCATAGCAAGACCCTGTCTCAAAAAGACCAAAAAAAAAAAAAAAAAAAAAAAAGAGAGAGAGAGCGTGACTTTCTGGTGATGCATTACTGTTACCTCTTTTTAAATTTTATTATTAGAGATAGAAGAACCAAAACATATTAACAAACACAGAGACATAAATGAAACAACATAAGAACAATAAAAACAATACAGAATTTCAGACGAGGTGAAAAGAAATGAACGATGGTTGCTGTGTTATATACATTCATATTGGTTACTCTGATAAACAAATACAGACGGGTAAGAATGATCAAACAATTAAATATCAAGTGGTCCTTTCAAAGAAGCAATAGAAATGAACAGTACAGTTGTCCCGGCCATCTTTCTTGTTCCGATGCTTTCAAATTCCGGGATGGAGAAGCTCCTAGTTTCTGTGGCTCTCCACCACACAGATGGTTATTGTGAAACTATCCCGCAACTGGTCCTGTAAGTCAGTCTAATAAGTTCCCTTTCTGAATTGTGTGTTGTAATTCTACATATTTGTTCTGTGCCTCTGGAGAATCCAGGATAATATAGTACAGATAGTTTAATTTTTATATTTATAGCTGGATAAACACAAAGTATCCTTAAAAGTAGAAATAATTTGTGACCTTTTCTTAGAAACTAGAAATTATTTTTTGATTAGAAATTTGACATTTCCTAAGCTAATTCAACTTCAAGAAATAAATGTATTGATAATAGTCTGCATGAAAAAGTAACTGACTGTATATTAATATCAACTAATTTTTTGAGTAATGTCTAATACACTGGTTGTAGCAGATGACATTGATTAGTTATATATCAAATACATCTAGTTATCCTTTGGGAAATGGTAGGATTAAACTTTGTTGTGTATTTGGCTTCAGGTATGACCATGTGATTTTCAACGTAAGGAGGTACCTATGCTAGAGAGGGAAAAATTTCAAAGTACAGCCAAATAAGAACTATTGACTATCTTCTTCAAAAAATCAATGAAAGAAAGATCAAAAATTATGAACATCAACTTTTTAATACTTTGTAAATAAGCCAAAAATATGACACTCTGAGAAGCATTTACTCAACAGATGCCTGTTTGAAGACAATGTTATAATATTTTATTATGGGCTTTTCTGATTTTCTCTTCTCCAGGTTTGCAATAGTCTTGGAACCTAAACTTTATAACTATGCTAGATGTAAAACATTAGTGTACCAGCCCCTGGAAAATGTGGATGGGATATGATTTGCATAAAGGACCCCATGCCCAGAAAATTTTCATTATTTGACCAGTATAGTGGCTGTCTCAAATTTTCTCATCACAGAGCTTTTATTTGTTTGGCCCCACTCAGTAATAGAGCACATTCAGTGGATAGAATTCTCTCTGGAAGATAGTTCTTAAAAATAATCAGTGGTAACTCTTCAACATCACGTAGGCCTGAGGTCACAACTCAGAATAAAAGAGATGAGGGAGTGGGAAAACTATTAAAGAAGAGACCTGGGGCATGAAATGTCCATGGAGTCATTTGAAAAATTTCAACAGCATTCTTGGGATCTGTAAGGATCTAAATAGACATAATTTAAAATCTGTTACACAGTCCGATAAGTCATAATGTAAATAAAATAGAAAAGAAAAAACTGTACACAAATGAGAAATACAGACTGAAAAAAATAGAGACAAAGTAAACAAGGGTCAATTTTGTTCATCTTTGCTGGTAACACACTGCTAAATGTGCATCACTGAGGCATAAAGCCATTCAAACCTGGATATAAAGGTGCGAAGCTCCCCCGCTACTTCTTCACCACCTCCTCCTGCCAAGGCCGCTGTTGGAGCTCTGCTACGCTAAGCAGTAAGGGTGGACAGGGCCACAAGACCACCACCTCTCTCTGACAAATTATTATTAAATAACAAATAGACAAACAAACATATTTAATTTTCAGCAGGGGATGAAAGCACAGACATAAAAGAATAGCAAAAATAAAAGGATTACTTTCAACACAAGAATTTACTCTTATGGGAAAGATAATGTCAGGATATGCAAAAAGTCATTAAATAATCATAGGTTCTGTCCATGCAGAGATAAATATGCAATTCTATTTAAGAAAGAAGAATTAGGTTATAAAACAAATTATAGAAACTAGTTTCTGTAGGTTATAAAACAAAATCAAGAAATCGTAAATTAAGAGGCAGTTCTGCAAGACAACCAAAACTTTGGAAAGAACCAAGTTAAGATGTTATAAGCAGAAATATAACAGTGTAAACAAAAAGTCTTTTTTAATATGGTAAATAGAAGACCAGATATATTTGCAGAAAAAATTCACAAACTAGAAAACTAAGAAATATTTTCAAGTGACAATGAGGGTAAAAAATAATGCTTAAAAATGAAAAAGAAGTAAAAGCTAGCTTCAAATGTTTCAAAGTTAATGTTTAGGGGAATTTCACTATCACAGGAATTTTATTTGCAGGATTTCAGGAAAATTCTGCCCATAGTTAATGTTTCTTACATCAGAAGGATCTAGGCTAGAAAGAATAAGAAAATGTATGCATTAGGTAAATCGAAAAAAATTAGATATGATCTTCGAAATCCTTCCGTCTTTCAGCACAAAATGTTTCTCTCAAGCAGTGATTCACAGGGACCTGTCTCTGCCCGAGGAAATCTTGTTACATCTTCAGGGACTGAAGACTTTATGGGACCAGGTCATGTAGGAACATCTCACCAAGCAACTAGCTATAGTAGTTGAAACTAAGTTACCTGGGCTCGGCTGGAAAATGTAAACTGCGTGCTTCAGCCTTCCAGGTTGCTACATGGCAGGGAAGAGCCCCTACACCCAGATTCATATCATCAATTTGATGTTTGCATAAAGCAATTTCGGCAGGATGGAAAAGCACAGTCTATTTCTTTATATATGTGAAAGAATATCTTCAATCAATAACATACATAACTCAAAAGGATTGTAGGTCAGTTCCAGAACTAGCCTCACACAGAGGCATGCAAGGATTGTACAACCAGACTCCCTATTTTCACTCTTTCCTTATATCTGTTTGGTGTCTCATCAGGACCCAGTGTGTTTACAACAATTATTAATTACTGTTTTTCTAGAAACAAAGAATTAATTAATTTTACATGGAAAATGCTGAACAAATTTCTTTTTTTTTTTTTTTTTTTTTTTTTTGGTTTTTCTCTGGTACCGGGAACCGAACTCACGACCTTGCGCTTGCCAGGCAGGTGCTTTTGCCGCTGAGCTAAATCCCCAGCCCCCTGAACAAATTTCAAACAGTGTAAAATATCAGATACACTTCTGAGAAGAAAAGGAAGTATATTTCTAAAAAGTGAACAAGGAGGAAAGAGAAATTGTTATTAATTGATTAACATTTTATAAAATTGAGCAATATCTTAAGGAATAAGTAGATCAATAATCTTAGAATTCTGAAGAAATACAGAAGTGAACCTGGAATTACAAATTGTAATGAGTTATTTCTCCATAACATAAGAGCAAAGGTGAAATAATACTCCTTCCAGAAAGGAAGGTCCATTTTATTTAATAAATATCTACCTAACTCTTTAGAGAAATGCCAATAGATGTCATCAGCAAAGTCCTTGAAGTGAAAAATGTGAAGTTTTGCGGAAAGAAATGAGTAAAGTTTAATGAAATTTAAAAATGATTATAGAAAATATTTAGTAATAATTTAATACTAAATTGCAGTCCAGCACAACCTGGGTGAAAATGTGATGGATTAAAAAATAAAATAGGAATCCAGGCAAGATGGAACCTTCCTGTCATCCCAGCACTTGGGAGGCTGAGGCAGGAGGATCATTTCAAGTTCGAAATCAGCCTGGGCTACAAAGGGAGCTCGAGGCCAGCCTGGACTGCACAGCAAGACCCTGTCTCAAAAAGATCAAAATCAAAACAAAATAAGAAACAAGATGGGGCAGCATGGGACATTTTAGAGGGGGAGGTCATGTTCTTGTCTTTCTAAAGAATAGGATATTAAAATAATTAATTTTTGTGTTTGATGTAATAATATAAATCTGAGCTAATGATGCCAAATATTTGAGATGATTATCAGAAAAATAAATAGGGAAGTATTTGTCAAAAAAGGAACAAAGGAACAAAAAAGGATCCAAAAAAGGATCCTTCTTACATCAGAAGGATCTAGGCTAGAAAGAATAAGAAAACATATGCATTAACAAAAGTTAAATAACTCAACAAGGAAATAAAAGAAGGGATTAGTATAATTAAAAGCAGTAACAAAATATGATGGTCCAAAAATAGTATACTTTATGAGAGTAAAATTAAACTCATCTGTCTAACATAACTTCTGCAGCATATATCATACTACTTATGAGACAAATGTGACACACCTAGAAAATCTGAAATATAGATACATTAAATATGGTAACCAAAACTTATAAAAGTCAAGCTAGTAGCAGTCTTACTATTAAAAGTGGTAGACTCAGGAGAATAAAAGGATGCTTAGAAACCCTAAGAAGGAAATTCCCTATAGATAAAAAAAAAAAAAAAAGGAAAAGATATGTTTGTATCTATTAGCTTTGAAATAGATAAATCAAAACCTGACAGAAAGTCAACAGAAACTTTGCAATAAAAACTAGAGAATAACACATTTATTTAATAAACTTATTGTTTCTAGGGTACAGAAAGTGTGAAAAAATACCCAATCTGTTTCTGAATAGTAAATCTTTTTTTTTTTTTTTTTTTTGTCAAACAGGGTATTGCTATTTAGTTCAACCTGGGCTTGATCTCACCATGTAGCCCAGGCTAGGCTCGAACTTATGGTGACCCTCCTGCCTCAGTCTCCTAAAGAATAGAAAATCTTAATCTAAAAATAAAATCAAATAAAGCCAGCTCAATCAGATAAAAATTATATCAACTGTAACTATTAAAATAGAAATAAAATAATAAATGAAATACTAGCAAATTAAACTCAATATGTATTATTTAAAGTGGAATTTATCCTCAAAACACAGTTTAATTTATACCAGAGACTAAAGATAAAAATCATGTAATTTCAAAATTGTACATGATATGTGCTAAAATATAGCACATATTTATCATAATATTTATTTAGGATACTGTGAACAGCTAGAAAGCATTGGTGGAAATCAGTTGCTAAACTACTGTTAAACAGAAAGATAGATGTATAAAGACACATAATCCAGCTATGTATAAACTGTCACTTATTAAAAGGTTAGTAGAAAACATCCCTTTTACATTTCATAAGAACATACCTGACAATATCTACCAACAATGTGCACATTTTAAGTGGAGAGAGCTATATTCATAAGAAGCACACAAAATATTTACATTGACAGTTCAGCAACTAGAATAATTAATACTGAAAATATGTCATTTCCCCTCAAGTAAACTATATATTTAATATAATCATAACAAAAATATCTAATGCACATGGAATAAAAATTGTGCAACAATATTCAAAACAATTTGGAAAATAAACAAAAGAGGGAATTTTCTTTCACATCTATATATTTGTATTAAGCCTGAAATAACTGAAGCAGTATTATGCCTGATAAATATAAATATGAAGCAGATTAGAGAGCTTAGAACAGAACACATCCATATATTGGAATTTGTTTCATCAGAAAGAAAACATTTTCAATCTTCATGATATTCAGTGACAAAAAACTTTTTTCAAACTTTTAAAAACAAGTCATTTGAATATTTTTTCCTGGGTATAAAAAATAGAACCTTACTTCATATAATATATAAAATATGTAGAATTTGATTTATTTTAAACACATGAGAAAAATTAAAGTAAATCAATTTAAAATGAAGACAAGAAAATATGGACATGTATCTAAAAGAATAATTGTAAAAAATATCTATATGGCCTTAAGTTTAGGAAGAATTTCTCAAACAACTCTTGGAAAGGTAGAACTTTAAAGATAAACTGAAATATCATAAATTTAAGACTTCCAAATGAAAGGAATTTAACTGGGCATGGTGGAGCACCCCTGTAATCCCTACACAAGGGAGGCTGAGGCAGGAGAATTGCTGTGAGTTGGAGCCAGCTTGGGCTACATAGTTCTAGACCAGCCTTGACCTTATTGTGAGAGCCTGTTTCAAACAAACAGAATTTTATCAACTCTAGTCACATATCAGTGAAGAAAAATTGATAGGCCCTGTTCTTAAAGGACTCATGTCCTGTTCAATAAAACACAAAAATGAATCAAAATAAAAATTTGAATAATAATTTCTAGAAAGGATTTTGAAATGTACAAAATGATTGGTTTACACATATAGACAGAACTCTTAAAATTTAAAAAAAAAACATAAAAAGGCTAAGAATATTAAGTGTGAATGCATAGAAGAAAATAAAAAGTTTGATAAACAAATGCTCAAGATCAGTACTAATTAGGGATATGCAAATTCAAATACCAACCGAAAAGGTTTTACTTTTTTTATTGTTTATTTTAAAAATAAAAGGAGGAAAACATTGACAGACAGACAACCTTTTACAAAATAGCAAAAGAACAGTACAGACAATGCAGTTACAAACAAAGTGGTAGGAAATTAACAATGCTTGTTGTATTACATATTGATATCTTCAAAGTGGTTTCTCATGAAAACAGATAGAGACATGCA
>NW_004955411.1:22099795-22175273 GCF_000276665.1 Chinchilla lanigera
GGTTTGAAGTTTACATGGTCTGCAAATGGAATAGCTACCCCTGCTTTTTTCTGGGTTCCTGTTGCATGGAGGATTGTTTTCCATCCTTTGATTTTTAGTCTGTGGATTTCCTTTTGAGTGAAATGTGTTTCCTGTATACAGCATATCATTGGATTTTGTTTTTTAATCCTCTCTGCCAGTCTGTTGCTTTTGACTGGAGAATTGAGGCCATTTACATTTATAGTTGTAACCAATATGTATTGATTTATCATTGTCATGTTATTTACTTGCGTTGGTGTCCTACTTGTCCTACCTGTTTACTTGCTTGCTCTTCTTGACGTTTCATTCCTAGTGTTGTTCTTGAAATTGCGGTCAGATTTTTTTCTGCCTAGAATATCTTTTAGTACTGTTTGTAATGCTGGCTTGGTGCTCATGAAGTTCCTCAACTGCTCTTTGTAGTGAAAATATTTTATTTCTCTGTTTAATTTCACGGATACTTTGGCAGGGTACATTAGTCTTGGTTGGAAGCTGTTCTCTCTCAGGACCTGTAATACTTCACTCCAAGCTCTTCTCGATTGGATGGTTTGTTCTGAAAAGTCTGCCGTGATTCTGATGAGCTTTCCTTCATAGGTAATCTGTTTCTTTTCTCTAGCAGCTTTTAGTATTCTGTTCTTTTGCTGGAGATCTGGGAACTTGACTATTATATGTCTGAGTGTAGTTTTACTTTGGTTGTAGTTGTTTGGAGTTTTGTATGTGTCATTTATCTGTATATCAGGTTCTGTTTCCATGCTTGGGAAATTTTCTGCTATTATTTCTGCAAATAATCTTTTTATGTCAGTCGTGTTGTTTCCTGCTGTTTCATTGGCTCCTATAATTCGAACATTATTCCTCTTTGCCTCATCTTGCAGCTGTTGAATTGACTTTTCCTGGATCATTGTTGATTTTACGAGATCCTTTCTTTCACGGTCACTAGCTGCCATGCTGTCTTCAAAGTCCGAGATTCTATCTTCAGCTTCATTCAAGTGGTTTTGGTGTCTTTCAGTGGCAGCTTTGTTTTCCTGGAAGTCTCTTAGAATCTGGTTCATGTGTTCTAAGTCCTTTCTATATTTTTCATTGAATGCTTCTGACTCTTGCCTTTGTTATTCTATTTTCTTATGTGTTTCTTCTTCCGACTTTTTGAGCAGTTCCTTCATTATTATTGTCATTTCACTTTTTGCCTGAGAGATTATTTCCAAGCTCATCTCTTCTATGGCCTTATGGAGTTGTTTCTTTACTTCCATTGCAATCATTTCAGCTATTTCAGGCATGTGTTTACCAAGTTCTCCTATGTCAATGTCTCCTGGACTTGTTCTCAGTGGGGTGGAGTTCTGGGATTGTGTTTTAGTCCTTCGTTTTGTCATGTTTGCTACTGGATGCAGAAAGCTCAGTTTTCCTCTTCAGCAGCTGCACAGCAAAGGCCACTAGTGTCCCTAGTTTTCCTGTTGGTCAGGTTTGCCCCTGAGTGACCTCTGAGAAGTGCTACTAGTCTCAGATTTTCCAGCAGTTTTTAATTTGTATCTAGTTATCCCCGTTCTCAGACATGGGCATTGGTGTCAGCTGATGGTCGACTGTCTGATCCATCATCGCCTTGCAGTGCAGGGCACGTGCATGGCCCAAACTCCGGTTTCACTGGTGTGACGATCCCGCTTCAGTGGGCTTATGTCCCCAGGCAGTTTAGAGTACAGACAAAATTCAGACACAAACTGCTAGGTTGACAGTTTGTGAGCCACCTGATTCTGTGTCTCCAGTCAGTTCAGGACACATACAGGAACCGGGTGCAGGCCGTACGGGTAGCAGTCACAGACTGCCCGTGCCTTCAACCTGCTAGGGGGTCTGGGCAAAAGTAAAGCACAGACTTGAATCACAGTGCCGGCAGCTCCTGGAGCACTCGCTCACTTGGTGTAGGGCACGCTGATTTTGCTTTTTATCTTGTCGGCTTGTCACACAAGTAAGTGTGTGGTGGAATACTGAAGTGGCAAAGTGACATAGTAAGAAATCAGTACACCTTTTTGGAGAGCAATTTGACATTTTTAGCAGAAAAATATCTCACTTGTAAGAATATCTAGAGGATCAGGATATTCATAAGAGTGTGGATCTGGATATGCATAAGAAAACATTGACAAGAATGTGTTTGTCTAATGTCTTCAATAACAATACATTATAAAGCCTAAATGTGTATCAAAAAGACAATGGTTGTGTTAGATGTGACAATTCACATCATGAATTACTGCATACAGAGCAGAAAAGATGTAATTTAGGTCTATATAGATGTTTTTGAGTAAAATATTATAGGATTTCACTACAGTAATGTATTGTTACATAAAATAAAATATGGCATATTATGCCATATATATGTCTTGTATATACAACACAAATTTATCAAGATTTTTACCTCTAATGAACTAAAGAAGTAGAAAAATAGGCAGTACTACCAAAGGCCAATTCAGCTGTGTTAGACTCACAGAAAACATTGGTGAGGGACATATCAGATAAAGGACTCATCCGAAATATGCAAAGAATACCTAAAATTCAACAATAATGAAATAAACCGTTTGATTAAAAAGTGGGTAGAAACCTAAACAGACACCTTACCAAGGCAGATATGCAAATAGAAGAAGCATAATGCTACTAAACATTATGTCAATAGCAACTGTGAATTAAAAGACCAGTGAGACTCCTCATCCCAACTGTTAGAATGGACAAAATCTAAAACAAGGGCCACACCAAATTCCAGCATGGATGTGAAACAATAAAAACTCTCATTCACTGCTCATGGCACTGCATAATGGTATGGTATAGCCACATTGGGAGATAGTCCAGCAGTTTAGCACAATTCCACATGATTCAGCAATGACACTCCTTCGTATTTATCCAAAGGAGTTGCAAACTTGTATCTATACAGCACCTGGATTTGTATGGCAGTTTTATGCCAAATTGCCCAAACTTGGTAGCAAACAAGATGCCCTTGAGTATATTAATGAATAGTTAACTGAGGTGCACACAAATAACAGAATAGTATTCAGTGATACATAATGAGAGAGGTGGAGAGGAAGGAAGGAAGTTTAATGTAAGACATGGAAGAAATTTGAATGCATGTGACTAACTGAAAGAAGCCAGTCTGAAAAGGGTACATACTCTATGATTCCAACTCCAATAATGTGGAAAAAGCAAAATAAAGGAGACAGTAGAAAGGTGATGAGTTGTTCTTGTTGGGAAGTAGCATGGGAGGAAGATAACTAGATGAAGCATAGAAGAAGTAAAGAAGAATGAGGCAATTTTACATACCATTACACATCCATAGAGGGTACAACAGCAACACTCAACCCCAATGTTAAACTGTAGACATGTAATAAGGTGCCATTGCAGGATCAACTATGATCAC
Source organism: Chinchilla lanigera (assembly GCF_000276665.1). Taxonomy (NCBI): domain Eukaryota; kingdom Metazoa; phylum Chordata; class Mammalia; order Rodentia; family Chinchillidae; genus Chinchilla; species Chinchilla lanigera. The sequence goes on from NW_004955411.1 coordinate 22,103,196, forward strand.
AAACAAAGGCACCACTCTGGTGGGGAACGTTTGGTACTGGGGGGAGTGTGTCGCACACATGAGTTTAGGAGAGACCATGCGGGAACTCTGTCTTCTATTGAATTTTCCCACAAATCTAAAATTGCTCCAAAAGTTAAAGTTTTTTTAAAAAGAGAACACTTTCTTATATTACTAGTATAATTAGAATTTATTTGTAAATGGGTAGTTTTCACCCATGGGTAGTTTGTGAATTTGCAAATTGATTTTAATACTTAGCAGGACATTAATGAAAATACAAAAAGAATAAGGGACCAAAAACATCCTGAAAAGGGGCAAAAGATGAAAATACAATATTAATAAATCAATACCAGAAGCATATTGTTCAAGAAAATGAAAGCAAGATTTATTGTAGTATCATAAGTACATCCACTTTTTAATATCTTTTGAATGCTGATAAACACAACAGAACTTTTAGGGAAGGCCTGTTCTTTGCAAGGCTTTATTGCTTAAAGTTTGATACATAATATCTCTTTTAATCATTGTAAAAGTAATCCATAAGGTAGGTATTGATTTTACTTTTATTTTATAGCTGAAAGAAGTGATGATGCATATAAATAAATTTTCAGAATCATAAACATACTTATGTCTTGATAAAAATCCATAAAGGCAGTGACAATGCCATGTGCTGCAAAAATTCATTTGTGAATTTATTAAGTTTCACACTGATGACTTTTTGCACTGATGACTTTAAGTAAAATTGCTCTGAAAAATATACATATATGATATATGGAGATACCTATATATATAAAGTATACATATATTGAATCTCTAGTGTTCTTACTTATTTTCTGTTAGTTTCAACTTTTTAAAATTTAAACTATTAGGGTCAATGATACAGCTCAATGGCACAGTGCCTGCCTGGCAAGTGCAAGGTTTTGAGTTAGATTCCCGGTATAAAAAAAAAAACAGATTTAAATTATTAAAACTCTAACAATATGCTTCCTGGTACCTTGAATATTTATAATTTCTGAATTATGAATGCTAGTGTTATATTGTCAGGTACATAGATATTCATACTATTTGTTCATAATAGGAAGATGTGTATTACTTTTATCATTATAAATTATTTTTCTTCTTTTTAACAAGTTTGTGATTTTATGCAACCCTGCCTCTGATTTAAGATTACAATTCCTATTTACTGTATATTTTCATGTGCTTTCACTTTTGGTCATTCTTTTATTTTTTGAATTTTCTGAGTTTTCTTATTTTTGATGTAAAACACAGAACTTTATTTTGTTTTGTGATCCAGTTTAAAATTCTTTATTTTTATAGAAAATGAAATAAACGAATTTAATTTTGTTTAACTTATTTATTAATGTGTGTTTGTGATACACAGTGAATATATTCATCATCGTGCACTGGTGCATATACACATCCCCTTTTCACTTACATGTATGATGCATATGTTTTTTGTTTTTGGCATTTTCTTTTGGTACCAGGAATCAAACTCAGGAACTTGCGCTTGCCAGGAAGGCACTTATGCCATTGAGCTACATCCCCAGCCCAATGGATATGTTTAATGTTGGTTTTCACTTGTCATAGTTTTGTAAAATACTCTCACTCTGTGGTTAAGTGTGTATTTTAAATATTTACAGGTGTTTTTATTTCATTCTTTTGTGGCTACATTTTAAATTTTTGATAAATTGCCTATCTTATGGAAATTGTAACTAATGTTTTATAATCAAATATGGGAAGAAAATACTAAAAATTCTCAAAGCAAATCATTTTGCTAAGGAAAGGATGAAGGATGTCCTAACGTGATGTAGAAGATATTGAGATTTAGGTAAGCACTACCACCTAAACACAAACTGGTCTGCATAAAATTTATTATTCACCTTGTAACCAGCACTACAAATGGGACTTTAGAAGTTAGATTATCATTTTATTTGTTAGAGATCAGAAACTTTGCCAAACTTCCTCTGTTGATGAGTACATAGTCATCTCCTCTCCTCAGCCCAGAAGAAGGGACAAAATACACAGGTGCTGGCTCTGGGACTGGAGCCCAGTGCCCTCCCCTCCACCCCGCCCCAAGAAACAGAAGGTGGCTGGATGTGATTAAGAAAAAGGGCAGGTTTGTGTGATCTCTCCGTACCTCCCTGCCCTTGTCTGTCTGTACACAGAGAGATGATGATTCCAGGCAAATGGGCCCCTCCAGCTCCTCAGAGCTAGCTTTGAATAAACCCTTCTATTTTGCCAAAATATATGATCTCCTTTGATTTGGTCAGCAGCATGCAAAGGAACCTCAGCGTATGAACCTAGTGGCCAAGGAGCCCGTAATACAGACTTAAAGCTCTGAGCGAACTGTAATTAGTTGCCAATCATTTTACTTCTATGATTATTGTTTCTGTTCAAAGTGAAATTTAAAGTCTTTTTTTTTTTTTTTCTTTTCAAGAATGGTTCAGTCAGGGGCCAGTAATGTAGCTCAGCAGCACAGTGTCTGCCTGGCAAGTGCGAGGTTGTGAGTTCAATTTCTGATACCAAAAAAAAAAAAAAAAAGTTTCAGTCTTTAACAATATTTTTCCATGATTTTTTTCTTTTGTAGTGTATCTGCCGCTTATTGCCTCCGCCTTTTATAGTCTCTAATCCTTCTATCTTTTTATAAAATTTCCCTTCCATTTTGCTGGTCTTCCTGACTTCTGCCCTTTCTTTACTGTTTATCTCAGTGTCTGTTTTACATTGTTATTCTTCCATTTTCTTAACTGGTGATGGGTTTCCTCCCACTTCTTTCCCGAGTTTTGACAGCTGTTTCACCATTGCCTCTTGTCTCCTTGTCCCTCCCCAAGATGCTCAATTTGTCACTTATGGTTTTCATTCATAGAGGAAATTCCTTTGTTGGGCCCTTATGGAAATTATGGCAGAATAAGTTTTGTGACAGTTCTTTCAGCTATTCCATGGCAACATTGTTACTGTGTGTATTCCTAAACAATGGGTTCTTTTTTGTTACTCTTCTGCAAGTATTTTCTTATATTATTTTTATATTGACACTGAGTCGATTCTTTTTTGAGTTACTCCAAATGAATAGAGCTCAATTTTTCTCCTGTAGGCTCGTGGGAAAAGCACAGAGAAAAACAGTCATCTGGAGTTTTAAAATGCCCTCTTTTGATGCTGCTGCAGGAATAGGTTGCATTTTGTAGATATCACTCCCCTGTTTAATCTTTGTATATCCCGACATCACTTCCCACAAAACACATTTAAGCAGGTTTCTTTCGTCAACACTGCTCCCTCCACTGACAGCTACAGACAAGAAATATGAGTTCAAGTCTAGGTGAGTAAGCCACTTTCAGGAAACCTACTTTTCTTAGGTTTTACAAAATTAGTGTCACCTGAGACCTGTCTCAGGTGTGTTTTTCTCTTTCTTCATTCTTTTGCAGAAAGAATGCAAGTTCAGTTCCTGAATCTACTACTGTAGTTTAAAAAAAATAAATTGGGTGCCTCCAAGTAAAACCATGACTGTTCTGAATATTATTTTTGTGGGTGCTATCTTAACAAAAAATGTCATTGGGCCCTCACTGCTTTCTCTTCTGAGGCTTAGGTGTGATCCTACAAATTCGGCATGTAGGACACACATTTTGGAAACTACAGATTAGCTATCCCCTGATGTTCCTGAAAACAAAAATTTCAGTGCTTTTTCTTTGTCTTCTTTTCTTGTAATTTTAATACATTATTTAATAGAAAATACGGAAATCTGCTACATCTTGCAGTCATTTTATCAGATTTGGTCCATGCATTAAGCAGTGCTAATTATGTGTATAATATTGTAGTCAATAGGTTTTAGAATTCTATAACTTTGTCTTTTTTTTTTTGAGACAGGGTTTCGCTATGCAGCTTGAGCTCACTTTGTAGTCCAGGCTGGTCTTGAACTCGCAAAGATGCTCCTGCCTCAGTCTCCAGAGTGCAGGAATTACAGGCATGTGCCACTACGCCTGGCTTTAGAATTCTATAACTTTAATGACATGAATTATTGTATATTTCTCACCACACATAAAGGCAAATGTTTATCTTCAAAAGTTAAGGCTAACAAAAATTTTCACTGCTTAGAAAATAGCCATTGTTTACTTATATTGCAACAAATTTGATTTTCTTTACAAATCCTTCTTTCTCCTTTTAGCTTCAAAATTTCATAGAAGGACTGGCTACCTCAGATCCTAATAATCTATTTTCCTCTACCTTTTATCTCTTTACTGTCTATCATTTAATTATTAAGTATTTCTTCTTTGGCTTTGAAATTTATCATCATTATGTCATTAACATAGCAATGATTTTAGTAACAAGTGGTTTTTATTGAACTATAAACCTTACAAAGGCATACTTAGCAATTTTCTTTACTGTAGCATTTGTAGGTTCTAACATGCTACCTGACCACAGGAGTGTTCATTAAAAATGTATTACATAAATACAGAAATGATACTTCATTAAGTACTATATGGTTCCTGCATAGTATTTATTCAAAGACAGAAATTTGAATATTTATAATTTCAGACATGTTGCAGTGAGAATTTGTTTTCAACTAGGTAAATTGAAAGTCATAGCGTTTAACCAATAAATTGGTGGTGTTATCAATCAATTTATTTTTGGCTTCTCACATAATGCATGATAGACTGTAACACTCATACAGCTGTAGCAGGGGAAAGGAGTATATTATTATTATTACTATTATTATTATTATTAATTTGTCTTTTTTGAGACAGGGTCTTGCTATGCAGTTCAGGCTGGCCTTGAGCTCACTTTGTAGCCCAAGTTGGTCTCAAACTCACAACGATCCTCCTGCCTCAGCCCCCCGAGTGCTGGGATTACAGGTGTGTGCCACCACACCTGGCGAGGGGAAAGGAGTATAAAAGGGAGAGAATGCCATGGTAGAGGTGACAGCAAAATTTTCATCTAGCCTATGAATCTAAATAGAAGTCTATTTCTTCCACTAGGAGATGAGTCTTAGCAATTTTCCTAATTGCTGGGACATAATATCAGACACCCGCAGTTTAAAGAAGGTGATGTTTATTTTGGCTAACATTTTTAGTTCATAGTCTGCCTGAGGCAAGACATTAGGGCATTGTAAACTGGCTGGAGAAGTGAGCGTGACCCCTTAATTACAAAACTCCAGGATATGTGCACAGAACAAAGCCCTGCATGTAGAACCGGAGAACACTGTCTTCACTTCTTCTGGTGAGACCTTGATAGGATAGCCTAGACCTGACATCATCTTGAGGAGTGGGAGATACAAAAAGACAGGCATATTGAGCTTGGGTCACTGTGTTCTCTTTTTCACAGTGGTGCACTCTTACCCGGTACGCTGTACTTTTCTGTTTTTAATTGGCTTTCACTCTCTCTGCAGAGCATGTTTGTTTTCCTGTCTTTAATAAATGTAAAACCTCACTACCTTTTGCATTTGTCTTGACCAATTCTTTGTTCAGGACAGAAAGAACCTGGGAAACACCTCCAGAAAGAGACCTAGAACCCCAGAACATGACAAAAAGCTCACTTAAGGCAGGAAGGCATGATGGAAGGGCCCCATCAGAAGAAAACTGCTCACCTCATGGTGACTGGGAAGCAGAGGGCCAAGAAGGGAGCCAGGGAAGCAGATAGGCCTTTCTAGGTCATTCCCCCTGTGCCCTGATTCTTTTGACCAAGCCTCATGGAATAATAGCACATTTAGTTGTAGTGCCCCCTACAATTCATATCACCCTTCTAAACCTGCCCTATAAGCACAAGAGGCTTTGAATGCACATCTAGATGTACTGTAAATCACTACAGGATGTCATTTTATCTCTTATTATCCTGTCATGTTGCTGGTGGGCTAAATAGTGGAGTGAGATTGTTTTGCTACGTTTTAAATGCCACACCTTCTCTTTGCTTGGCTTTAAGATATTTCAGTGTGCATTCTTTCACTAACCATTTTCCAACTGCATAATGAGCCTATACAGATATGACTATTAAATGATCATAATCAAATGTGGGAAGAAAATACTAAAATTTCTCAAAAGCAAATTACTAAGAAAAAGATAAGGGCTATCCTAATCAGCTGTGGAAAAAGTTTGAGATTTAATTAATTTTTGAGAACCATCCTGTCATCAGGCTGGGTGTGAGGGTCTCCAAGGCTGAAATAAAGAACTTATCAACTCATTTTGTAGAATAAATGTGGGGGTTCATTGACTTTCATCCTGAAAGAAAGAATTTTCAGAACAGGTCTGTGTTATGGCTTGTATTTAGATATCCCCCCAAAGTCTCATGCAGTCACAGGTGGAGCTTTTTCAGAGCCGGTTGAATCCAGAGTATGTGACACTGGGATTGATTCATGGTGCAATGCTAGGATCAAGGAGACTAGGACAAAGAGTGTGAGTACTATCTGCCCTAAGGAAGGGCAGCCTGGATAGGACAGAAGGGACAGAAAGAGTTGTGGTTGATCCTTGTTGCTTTTGCTACCTTCTGCTCACCACAGTCTCTTTTTCCTCTGCAATGCCCTCTGCCACCCTGCCTTGGAGCCAGCTGATTATGGACTAAAACCTCTACAAGTTGTGAGCTAAATAAAACTTTCCTCCTTTAACTTTGAGTTTCAGGTACTCTTTCTTAGCAGCAGGAAAAGTAACTAAGGCAATCTGTAAGAGGCAGAAGAAGGGTTCATTGGACAGAGATATAGACTATGCTCAATAGTGTAGTGCAGGTGCTTAGAGAAATGAGACACCATAGTTGGGAATTGGGAATCCTTATGTGTTTTGGGTGGAGGGAATCTACGGAATTTGATAATCTACGGTCTTAGTGTGGTCTAGTGTGTAGGAGAGCATGCCCTGCTCATAGTAAGATAATTCTCCACTTATATGAGAAATCTTAATTTATAGGTGAAAAGGGTAGTTCATTCACAGGTGAACACAGACCATTTGCAAGTAAAAAGGGAATGGGTAAAGGTGAAAGGGAGTTGCCCAGGTTTACTGTTCAGGGAGAAGAGAAAGAGAAAAAAAATTGTAATAAAATTGTGTCCTGAAGTTGCATTTCTTAAAAGTACAATTTTTCGAATCTCGATTTCTTTGTCTCTTTTCTATCTAGTTTTATTTCTTCAATCCTACCGCAATCCCTGCCTAAGTGGTAACAGGCTTTTGTAAAATTTACTACTGTACTGTAATAGAGGCCTAAAGCTCTAAAGAAATTGTGGTTATTTGTCAATCATTTATCTCTATGGCCTTTGAAGGAATAGCAATTGCTGAATTTACATGGTGCATCTCTGTACAACTGGATATCACACCACATGCCTTTCAAGCTATGGTGCATTAGAAGAGCTGAATATCTATTGGTCCCTTAATGAGGAAGTACTTCAATCATTCTGATTGTTAGGGAGATGTGAAGCCAAATATTTCCATTTGCATATACTTAAATGGAAAGATTCTAGCAAGTTTGGAATACTTTGATGACTACATAGTACTTTATAACTAATATTTAACCTTTTTTAGGGGGAGGTATAGATTTTCATTAGTATTTGTGCATGCCTTATTGTGTTAAAATGTTTTTCCATACTACATTTCAAACTGAGAGTGAACTTATTTTAATGCATGCATTTGCTATATGACATACTTACATAAAATAAAAACCTCAATTATTTCTTCTAGATTGTAAGATCCTTTAGGCTTTTATAAAACTTATTCTTTAGTAAAAGAAAGACTATTTCTTCTTCTGTTTAAGCAACACACACACACACACACACACACACACATACACACAGAGGAAGCCAGACACAATCAGAACCCTTTTCCCTCTAGGGCTCTGATATAGAGTAAATCAATACTTTGGGCATTTTTTGAGAGTTTTACTAGACTCCTTATTCCTAGTCCTATCTTCTAGATATATAATCTACTCGCTCTCTTCTATCTCTGGACTACCACGTGAAGATTACGAAGCAAAATTATGGTTCAATGAAACTGGTCAATTCCCCCATTGTTTTATATTTACTGAATACGTGAATTCATTCTCTAGATCTTCTTATTGTACGGGGCAGTGCTATACACTATGTATTTGCGCTGGAATCTTTGTAGCTTGCAAAGACACAGGATTGATTTACAGTCTGGTAAAGCAAAGCACAGTCCACAACGGGAAAGCTGGGCCAACCATAGAAAAATGCGGGAAAGTGTGAGCGTTGCGGGGGGCAGTGAAAAACACTGAACAGTGAAGAGGTTGTGAAATAGTTCCACTAAACGTGCATTGCAATGTGTGCCCTACTTTTTTTGTTGGGTAATGGGAAGCGGAGAACCAAGACACAAGGCAGGGGGCTGTAGCTCTGTCCTTCACACTTCTCAACCCTCCTAGATCGGAGAACATGGTCCGAGGTTATACGGTCTTATTTTGTTTTTTATTTTCCTTCTTTAACTGTTCAACCCGATGACAAGCACCAACCCTGCCCAGGCAGCTGTTCCCAGGGGCAGGCGAAGGTTGCCTGCGTTGAGCTCCCTGCTGGCGCCTTCTGGACAAACAGCCGGTGCCAAAGAGCGCCCGGGAAACAAACAGCTAATGGGGGACTACAGAGACGTCATGGGTGCACATGCATGACCACAGTCTGACCAGAAAGGGGAGACACGGGGGGTGACAGTCCGCCGATGTAGGTCTCCAGGCCGCCGCAGTGGAGCGCGCACAGGTGCCTCCGGCGGGTGGCGTGGGGAGCCGTCCGCGGCTTCCGGAGCTCAGGCTCACGCGCCGAAGCCGGCTGCGGCTGGTCCTGGGTGAACCCCCAACTGGAGCCTCGGAGGAAGAACCCAAGGAAAGGGCGCGAAGGGGGAAGCTGGGTGGGAGGGGGCGGGGGAGGGACCTATGGTCTCATCCTCGGTTTCTCCTCTCCGATCTCGCTGGTGGGAAGCTTTCCTGGGCTCGCAGAAGCCTCCCTCCTCCCCTCCCAACTCCGGATGATCGTCTCCCCCTCTCCCCTGGCTCATCCCCTCCCTGCTTGCTCTGCCCTCCCTCCCTCCCTCCGCGTGCCTCCTCCCCTCCCCCTCGCCGCCCTCGTCTCGGGCGGCTGGAGCAGTCGCCGCTTCAGCGGAGCCGGAGATGGGCAGAGAGCGCGCGCCGCGCCGCAGCTCCGGACCCTCCGCTCTCCCCGCCCTCCGCTCCCTGGGCCCCCGCCGCCGCCGCGGTCGCCGCCTGGGTGTCCCCCGACTGCGGTGCCGCTCCTAGGACGGCGCCCCGCCGCTCCCGGCCCTGCCTGCCGCCTGCGCCGCGCAGCCCTCGCGCGCGCCCCGGGTGGCGCTTTCCCTCCGGACCGGTGAGTAACCCGCGGAGCGCAGGGGGTCGGGCGCCGAGGCTGGGCACCGAGAGAGCATCTGCAGGTGCAAGGCCATCGAACCACCTGCTGTGATCCCCAGCCTCCGCGCGGAGGGGATCCGGAGGGTGCTGCCTGCGCTCCCCCAGGGAGTGTTGCTGGTTTCACGACCACCTGCCCGGCACCTGAAGCCTGTCCCTCCCGAGGACAGCTGCTTGCATCCTGGCCCCGTCTTACCTTCCAGCTCCAGAGCTACCACACTAACAGCAGCAGTGCATGGCCCCGACCCTCGCGTGGCTTCAAACAGGGTCATCTTTGCCCTCACTCTTCCCTGTCTCAGCTTTCTGACCTCTCCCTCTTGCCACTGGTTTCGCGCGGATAAAGCCTTTCCACAAAACCCGCCCGGACCCACTTTCGCTCCCCTGGCAAAGCCTGGCTCCAGAGCCCCACGATCCTGCCGGCTTCCCTCTCAGAGAGAATAGTCCTCTGGGTGAATTCTGACCTCCTTCCCTCGCCAGGATGCTGCCTCTTGGCTCTTCTGACAGTCACCCCAGGGAGCTGACACCTACACGTGGTGGCCGTGCCTTCCATACAGTCAGTGCATTCCCAGCACCAGGGGCTGTGGGAGAGATCAATCTTGGAAACAGGAAGAAAAAATTAACAAAGCTTCTCAGGACTAAACTTTTTGTTACTGTTGCCTTGAAGCACACAACTAGTTACAGTGCTTAGATTTCTTCTACTCTCCTGCGGGGCTTAGCTGAGTATGGGGAACGCCCCTATTTTTACCTGTTCCGCCCGCTGTGAGTCTTCTTCCCAGGTAGAGCACTGCACCTGACTGGGAGGTGAATCTGTCAGCAGCTACACTATCTAAAGCTCAGCAACTCTTGAGGATAAGAAGCTTTTTCTTGGCGGAGAAGAGGGTGGCACCAGACTTACCCTTTAAAATCTTCTTTGAAAATGCAATAAGCCGAAGGTCTTATTTTTTCTTTAGGTTTAGTGGCTAAGGGAGGGATAATAAAAGGATTAGAAAACATTGTACCAAGAAGCTCCTGCACTATCTGGGTGCGTCCGGGGTTGTGTAACGTCTTATTATCCAAACAGTTTTTCTGGAGAAGTTTTCCTCTACAGCCCTTTCTTCTGAAACCGGGTTTACCATCTTCCTGTTCTAATCGCTTTGAGAGAAAATAGGCAGGTGTAGTTAATGAATGAATATGGACAACTGGGTGAGGGGAGGGATAAGGCATGAGGTAATTGGAATATTAAAATATGTGTTCCCAATTCCTCCTGCATCACATTTGAAAAACTACTACCCTCACACAACTTGTGATTTATATTTTTAAAAGAAACTATGAGAACATATTAATTTAACATGATATTTTATTGTGTTGAATTCTTCATCTTATGACTTCTGTTCCATGAATACAGATAAGAGTGTTTAGACAAAAATGCTAGAAACTTCAAAAGATGTCTCCAATTTCAGGACAGAGTGCATGCATATAAATTTCTTGGCATTATTATAAATAATTTCAGAGGAGCAATAATTAAATTGTCATTCTTGCTCTTGCAGTTGGTAAGAGAGATGTTACTTCTGTACTTTAAGGGAGCAAGTCTCTGCCTACACAGGAATAAAAGAGAAAGTTGAGCAACTATATTGGGAATTTGTTTAGTGAGGATTGCTTTAAAAATTTCACCCTCACTAGTATCAGGAATTTTTAATTTGTTTTGTTTTAACCCAAAATACACTTGAATTTTATTTATCTTTTTTATGCAGACATAAGCAAAACTGCAGTGATTGGTGGATTTTGGTAAATGTCAGGAAGTGCTAGAAATAATGACTTTACTGTTGGTGTTCTAAATTTGAAATTTTGGTTACCTTTAGTGCTTGCCTAACAAGAACACTTAAAGCTATGTGTTTAAATTTGTGATTACGGCAGATGCTTCCATATAGCCATGCCATGTATTTGGGTGATAAGCTAGGAAGCAAGTCTGATCATTTAAATTTTTCTTTAAATACATTTACACTTTGGGTGCAATAGAGTGATTAGTATGTAAAGTATGTCCAACAATAATAATAAATATGTATTGAAAAAGATACATCACAGCTGAAAACAAGGAAAGGCAAGAGTAATGCCCATTAATCCATTATTGCTCATAATGATATTAATTATTAGTTCAAAGCGGTATATTAGAATTCTATGTAATGTCAAATACTAAAATGGTTTCAGAATTATCTAGGAAACTACAAATTAATGTGCCATGAATTATGTCAGGAATTTCTGGTAAGAATTGCCAGTAAACTAGAACTCTTGATCTTCCAGGATTTAATGTCATTGTCATTTATAGGGCTATGCAAAGCAGTTAAATATAATACATTGGGAGACAGACACATCTTGAAATAGCATCTCCTTGAGTACCATTAAAATGTATTTCATAATGCTCATAATTACATGCCACCTAAAGGGTAGGTCTAAAATGTTTGCCCTGGTGAAGAGAAATTTTAAATTGTGGAAATAATATAAATCATTCCTTCAACATATTATTATTAGTTGAATGTTCCATGTAAAACAATTTTTTCTGAACTCTGTGGCAAAGAAAAAGAAAAACTGAGGAAGAGACAATTGCAAGGAAGGAGAAAAAGAGAGAAAGAACAAAACCTATGAATAGTTAAATTCTTAAAGCAAAAGTAATTAAATACAAGTTCTATTATTTAGGTATTTGAGATAACAGTGGTTTTCCAGTCTGAATTTCAAGAAATGTCTCCATAATTACAAAAATATTGCATCTCTGTTCTTATAAATTGGCTCATGGATTTTTTTACTCAATAAAATATAAAGATCACAGGCAAACTCATGAAATCTAATTGTATAATTGAACTAAATAAAATTCTAGACAAATTTTAAAATAAAAGTTTGAAAAAGAACACATATACTCCCACCTAAAATTATAACATTAGATTAATTGCAAAGTTGGGTGCATTATTCAATTTTATGGCTATTTATACTTATAAATTTATGAGTCTATATATTACATTACAAAATATGAATTTTATGAATTCAAAACAACCGCCAAATTGCACTTGTATATATCAAATCATCACATGAATTTTCATATGAGTTTTCTATCTTCAATCTATAAGGAGTAGTTTGCAGAAAGCATTATCATAGAATAACTATGCCAATGAATATTTCTAATGTAACATGATTATTTGACCAAAATTTTATAACAATACCATCAAAGTCATATCCTTATGAATCTACTCTAATGTATAATTACAATTCCTACAAAAAGAAACATTTGCATTCTGTTACTTTATATGTAACTTTATGAAATGTATTCTATTTACTTGAGGATGGACTACCCGGCATTCTTAATAAAAGGCATGTAGAATTTAGATATCAGAAATTATAAAGAACATTACATTCCTTCATTTTATTAATAACTTGCTCAAGTTTCCTTAGTCAGTAGCAGAAATAGAACCCAAGCCTCTGAATCCACTCTGCATCTATCTTTTATAAATTAAAAATGAGCACCCCTACACTTTATTTTGAGCAAGTAATAAGACAGACAGCAGTTTCAGGATTAAGGAAAATGGGAAATAAATAAAATATCAACACTTCTTCACATACCATGACAATGTTTGATCTTATAACCCTGATAGTTCTTCTTACTCTACCTGTAAATTAAAGTGTGGGAAATATTTTTAAAATTACACAGGTCCACCTAAAATATTTTAGTCTTATTTTAGAAATTTCGGTATGAATTGTTTACTTATATACTGCAAATTTCTTTATTTTATTTATTTATTTATTTTTTGGTTTTTCTCTGGTACCAGGAACCGAACTCATGACCTTGCGCTTGCCAGGCAGGCACTTTGCTGCTGAGCTAAATCCCCAGCCCCTATACTGCAAATTTCTTTTGCAGTAATGATATGCTGTGGATACTTCCAGTTTAACTTTTATAAACAGTTGTCTGTAAAACATTCCAAAAATAGATATTGGATTCTAAAGCCAACAGGGGAAAAGCATTTACAGTTTCTTCTATATGCTTACTTAATATTTATGTCACCAGAAAAAAAGTTTGTGCATCTATTTGTTTACTTTTTTATGTTTATTTTTGTCTCCATACACTCTCTCTCCATAGCTTGAGTAGCCAGGGAAGATAAATTTGTTTCACAAAATTCTAAGTCTACAGTGGAAAATACTGGCACTTTTAGCTTTTCCTTCACCCATGACCAAAGGGATCAATGTAAGTGAATGACTAAATCAATGAGAACCTGTCATTGCTACAGAGTAAAGAAAAAGATAAATTTTCAACTGTAGTCTTGTTGATGGAGGCTCATCACTGTCAGGAAGGATAATTTGGTAATTATGTTGCCAACTCCGTTACATTACCTGGACCAAAACTGGGTTATCTAAATGTGGCTGGGTTGATGGAAGTTAAAGGAATCACTGATTTTAGACTGCTTGTGGTTAGTTTAAAAGATAGGAGGAAACCTTGTTTTAAGTTTTCCTTGTTGAAGGAATTGGCCTTCTTTCAACTCATTAAGATGCAGATTTATCTGAAAGGAGAACTAAGGCTTTCGTGACCTAATTTCTCTGGAGTGTAATTCAGCCTCCATCTTGAGATCTCACCAAAGAGCCAGAAGTGAAGTTAAGACTGTAGACCCTTGAATGACTATTACACAGGCTCTGATCTCAAACAGCTTACAGTTTAACTGGGAGGCAAATGACAAACGAAAAGGACTGATGAGACACTGGACTCACTTCAACTATTATAACTACAGTGCTACTGAGCAAGAATGTCAGGAGAAAAACAAAAAAGGCGATAATGTAGTCAAAATCTGCCTTGTGTAAAACAGGTAGAGTTATGTCATTGCTGTGGCTTGACAGTAAAATAATCTATTTTCTTAAAAAAAAAAAAAAAGAAGTTTCTGCTGGTTCCTAGATTTTCCATCTCCAAAAAAAAGATTTGCTGTCAATGTGAAAAGCTATTCTTATACATATTAGTATGAACTAGTATATAATCTTATAGCAATGAGTGCAACAGGTCATAAGGTAATTTTCCAGAGGAAATGTAACTCATTATATGGATTTACTTTTTATTTTTATATATGGATTTGATATATATTAAAAATGTCAAGTTTTTCTTAGAATAATAAAACTAAATTTTCAAGGAACATTCACAGGGCAGTGTACATAAATGAGGTACATACGTGTTTTAGTTTTCTCATTGCTGAGACAAAATACTTGACACTTAAGGTTACTTAGGAAAGGTTTATTTCATCTTACAGTTTCTAGGGGTTTCAGTCCATGGCTGGTTGGTTCCAAGGTCGGTTGGCATGGCAGAAGAACATCACAGAGGAGAGAAAGTCCATGGATGACAAGCAGAAGGCAGCAAGCAGCAAACAGCAGCAGCAGTAGCAGGAATAACACACCTTTCTTTCCCTTTTATCCTATCCACCATACAAGCCTTTTGGTTGGTACCACCTGAACCAGAGGGGGCCTTTCCATTATACCCCCTCAGATCTATGCTATACCAATTTAGCTATCATACTCTTTTAATGCCAGTATCACACACTTTAATCTAACCACCTCCCAAAAGCCCCACCTATGACCACTTGAGGTTTTGGGAGGACATGTAGACATAAGTCATAACAATGCAGTATGTATATTATACCTTCCATAGTTAAAGGTTTACAAAATACTTTAAGAAAATAGATTTAAACTTTACAAAGTTATTTAAAAATCTCTGTATCTTATTTCTCTCATAAAGAACATTTATTGAAGTTACAAAAGAATGGTAGAAAAAAAAGGTTGCCTATAGTTGGTATGATAACAGGTATTTAGGTTTTACATGAAAGGCAAAATATACATAATTCCTAAGTTGTTAACTGCTCTGTTAATTCTTTATTACTTTATATGTCCACTGTATTCTTTGTGTCAGAAGGATTGACTCAATACATGAAGTGCTATTATTAGCTAACATCAGGAACACTTTTGACATGTGGTGAGCAAGGCGACAGGGCTGCAATGACAATAGTACTTCGTTGCTCTGACTTGGAGTGAGACCACTGAGCTATGTCAGTAGCCAATTCCTGCTGATTTGCACAAACCATGAAATGTCTGAGATTAAAATAACTCACTAAGCATGAATAATTGATTCTAGTCCTTGTTTTGAAGAGGTTACATGAAGGCTGTCAATCCAACTTGTTCTACTTGTCCTCACCTATAGCCTGGTGACATTTCTCTGCCTCCACCGAAGAGTTAAGCAGTAATTACAGATATGGGAGTGTGAAAGTTGTCCAAAGGTGTTGACAGGTATTTTGTGGGAAATGCCAACACTAGGACTATCTCCTACCATTTCCAGTAGATTTCTTGCTGTGGTTAAGGGGAATATACATCAAATCACAGTCAGAGCTGTCTGGCAGATGAGGGCAGAAAGTTAAATTTAAAGCCCTTGTCACTGTTTGAAAGCCACTTTTCATACAAAGATGAGATGCCACAGATGAGCTAGGTGAGCTACAAGCTTGACCATACTTTCTATTTAACAAGTGAGGTTCGTAGGACCCTTTCTTACCTCATTACTCATTGACTCTACCTTTCCCACCCCAAATAAAATAGCAGACCAATTGCAACAGCATTATTGATCAAGACTTCAGTTTTGACAAGAGTCCAGTTATAAGCTCATAGCTGCTTTTTTTTGTTGTTGTTGTTAACAAAGATATACCTGGTAGGAATGCATCCTGTGTGTTAGGAAAGTCACCACTTCAAATCCTTTAAGGGCACTGTGGCTATTTACATTTTTTCAGAGACTTCAACCAAAACATCATTAGTCAAAGAGCCTTGTAGTTCACAGATTAATTAAAAGTATGGGGTGCTAAATATGGAAAGAAGGACATAGCTTGATTGTGAGCTTATAACATCATGTGTATGTGCCTTACTCAAACGATTCTAATTTTTTTGAGACAGCTAACATAAAGGACCAAGAAAAATTTTCATCTGAGGCATGTATCATCTCCAATACCAAAAGACTCCAATAAGATGTTGAATGTCCCTTTGTGTTAGTTGGGAAATAATAGGCAGTAGTATTTTTTGACTGCTAGAGGAACTTAACATCGTAGACCTGACCATAAGTCTCCAGAAACTTTATAGAGACTGCCCAGATGTTAGTATTTGTCACTTGAGTTGGTAAAAATGTGAGACAATCACAATTTTGTAATAGCAATAAAAATTTCTAACTTGTTCATCAGTAAGACATCATCTACATAGTTAAATTTTAATAGAATACAGAATAGAGACACTCATGGTGACCCACTAGTGCTGATGCCCAATGGAGGAATTTAAGGAGTCCTGTACCTTACCTATAATGACTCAGATTTACTACAAATGCCTATTGGTGGCTCTGTCAAACGAATGAGACATGATTTTTCATCTTTAGGAGCCAGTACTCCAGAAAATCTGGAATTGGCCTATCTAAGACAGCATTCCAGAAATTTAATCTGCTCCATGGATTCACTTACGTGGATAGCTGAGACTGTATGTGACCAACAGTGGATTTAGTTGATAATAATCCATTCTAAACTTGTAATTCTCATTAGCTTTTTCACCCGTCATACAGGGCTTTGTACTAAAATATTTCATCTCTTACTACTTGTGTTTTCTTCAAGTCTGTGGTCAAGCCTATGATTTCCCTTTGTCCTACAGAGATTTTAAATTTTCTGTTGGGCCATCTGAGAAGGAAACGGGAGGAAACCTGGAAAGTGATTGACATGTCACATTAGCACCTCTTTATATGTGGCTTTTCACAGTTCTGAAAATCTTCTCAGGCACTTAATGGATGATGAAGAGTAAGTGTATAACGTTGCATTCTTATTATATAACTATAAATAGGGATAACAACAACAGGACACTGAATTAGCCCGAAAGACTTCATCCACAAGATGGTGTTAACTTGTTTTCCCACTGTGAATCCTGCTTAAACCCCACTCCCTGAATCTAAATGTCTTTCTCTTTTCTAAGTCTAGGTGAAAAGATGACTTGGGTATCTATTTCCAGTACATCCTGAAGCTCAATTTCAAGTTCAATGCCCTCATCTCCCTGAATTTTCTCAGTATATTTGATTGGGTGCATGTGTGTTGAGAGATACATGAAGGACGAGGCGACTTTGGTCTCCACTCATTTCTTTTTAAATCAGCAGAGGTCATGACAGAGCAGTGGAGGGGAATCTGAGAGCAGAGGAGAGAGGTTTCATACACACTTTTAGTTTCAAGTGATGTGACAGAGCCTCATGACATAGCCAAATAAACTTCAAACATTTTTGTCCTACACAATTATCTATACTAGGAACAAAACTGATGGGCGTCATTATCTGTTTTGTCCTTGGGAATCCCTTGACTCAAAAAGTACAGCCACATTGCTGTTTTTGTTAAGTTATGCAGTTTGCTGTGTCTGACTGATACAGTCTCGTCTCATGCATTGGTGACTTTCTTTAAAGAATCCTCCTTAATTTGGAGGACAGTTTGCTCCGTTATCTTATCTCAAGTTCTCACCCATTTTGACATCAGGGAGAGGGAAGCTTTTCTCTACAGCGCTGGTAACTTCTAGATTTTATCTAAATTTCTTTAATCTCTTTCTCATTCACCGTTAGGTCAACTTCATCAGAATTTTAAGCTCAATTGAGGCCAGTAAAAACCCAAATACTTGCTAGTACCTCATCCGTGATTTCCCACAGGAGTCGTGATATTTCAGGAAAGCCTGCCTGAGAGGAATGAAGTTCCTTTATAGTGGCAGAAGTTCCAGGAAAAAACAAAACTGGGAAATCTTATTGTCACTTTCCATTGGATCAAAGGTTGTCATGATCAAATGAAGGACAAATTTAGCCATAAGACAACCCACCACTCTTTGGCACTTCTTTTCCCACACAAACCAGTTAAGGTTCTGTTGATTTACATGGTAAGTTCTCAGTTAACATATTATGTACATGTGCATCTAACTATTATCTATGAGCAGACAGAGCCTTCTGCACAACCAGTACAAATCTGAGTGCTAGTTATGGTAGTGCAGATCTGAGACTTCCAAACTGGCAAGGAAGTCTTTACATTGATAGGGTGAGCAACAACCAAGACAGCACTCTGGCAGCTCTATTTTACCTGTTTTTTGCTGGGTAGCCTGAGATTGTCTTCTGGATTCCTTATCACTAACAGGTAAAAAAGGTAGGGCTGTTTATTGTCCAGTTGATCATATAATTTCTGTAACATGTTTGCTAACGATTCCTATAGATTTCCCTCAAATTTCGTGAAAGGAGCAGCATTCTATTCTCATAATAAATATTATCAAAATCTCTGAAGGAACCTGGAGGTTTCTCTGTTTGTAAATTAACATAAAAACCTGCCATAGTAACATGGTTAGTTGTAGATAACTTTACACTTCTTGGTAACAGAAGAAGGGCAGTTTATTTTTCACAGCAATAGCTGTAGCAAGAACATCAGCACTTTTGTACTGGTTCCCTAAGTCCCAGTTGCTACAAGGCCATATGAGGCAGACGAGATTACTGAATAAAAAAAGCATCCCAGCCAAAGACATGCAAATCTTTATCCTGGGGAACGGGCCTGCCTCATGACATAGCCAAATAAACTTCAAACATTTTTGTCGTACACAGTGATCTATACTAGGAACAAAACTCCAGAAAGTGATGCAATTTCTATTTTCCAAGGCTATTTGGTTTACAAACATCTTTTAAAAATAATTCAAAACAAAATTAGCCAGTGATTCTTTCGTAAAATGTACAGAAATGTAAAAGACTCATGATTGTCTTCTAATGATAACAAAATATTTCAATTAGTGCTCATTTTAGCAATCTCCTTATCTATGTTACGCTGTATGGGCATCTTTGCCAGTGTGCTTTTAATATGTGATACTTAAGATTGATGAATCTAAGATAGAAGCTATGAAGGAAGCTTTTAGAACAAATATATGGTATTTAAAATGTATCGTTAGACTCTTCATTAGTTACTCCTGACTTCATAGGTTTAGCACAGGGCAGATAAGTAACTGATAATTCTTTTTATTTTTATTTTTTTTTTTTTCCAGTACCAGGAATCGAATTCACGACACCGCACTTGCCAGACAGGCGCTGTGCCTCTGAGCTAAGTCCCCAGCCCCAGTAATTGGTAATTCTTATACTAATGAGCAAAAAATTGACCTAAATCACATAAGAAGTCTATAATTTGTAGAATTACAGTAGATGATAAATAAAATTTGCTTAGTATACCTATACTATAATAGATACAATTTTTATTATATAATATATAATTTGCTTTATATGTATATAATTTACTTAATTCTTGCATATACTTTACATGTATATAATACATACATGTTATTTATATGTCTTTAGTATTTCTCTAATACTACACAGTTTGAAGGGTCCCCCAGATTTTCCTAGTAAAAGTTGAAAGCCATTTAAATTTGTTTTATTTAATTTTATTTAGACATCATAACTATCATGTTCTCTAATGAGCATCTTATACTCTTAAGGCTGTGGAAATATGTCTTTTCTATTAAGGCTTATCTCTAGGATATTATGAGGTTATGATATCACATTGGCCACATATATATATATATTTTTTTTATTTTTATTTTTATTATTTTTTTTGTGATACCAGAAATTGAACTCATGACCTTGCGGCTTGTCAGTCAGGCACTATGCTGTTGAGTTATATCCCTGGCCCCTGGCCTTATATTTTTGTATGTGTTCCTCCCAGTGGTTTACTCTGAAAAGAAACCTGGTTCCTACTTTTCTAAATTTTTGTGATTTATTTATTTTTATTTCACTATATCTTTGCAGTACATAATGTTTATGTTCCTTTGGGAAGCTGGTGCATGTACATAACACATCCTAATTATTTTCTCTCCCCTTTTACTCTCTCTTCCCACCCACTCCATCTCTTGATCCCCTTCCCATTTGAGAAACATTTACCTCCCTGCTTCCTCTTATCTACCTTTACTTTGCTCTTTGTTTATACTTTGAGTTTCTCATATAAAAGAAACCATGTTTTCATACTATTATTGCCTAGCTTCACAACTAAAGCATGATAACTGCTCAGTAATTTCTAAAATTTAACATGAGATGACATAAGGTGCCATTAACAGAAGTGCTGATTAACAAGAGCTTTAATTTCAGATATTTTGGGAAATGATGTACTGTAAATAATAGAATGAAAAACGTGTAGACTATTTGAGCTGGAATAATCCATTAGAATTTTAAAATAATTATTTAAACTTTTTAATCTCCCTTTACGCATTATGTGGGCATTCATATTACAAGGCATCCCACTCACAAATGTCACAGTTTGATAAAAACTTTACACACATACCCCCAAAAGCCTATACTGGAATTAATCACTTTACTAAATCAGTAAAATAATAAAAGTAATGAAAACATCATAATTCTCAAAGCAATAAGGTCTGAGGCACTCTGGGAAAGATGTTCTTTTACAAGTATAATGTGTCAGTGGTACCAAATTACTAGAAAGTCATCAGACACCCAGTAATCAAGTACACTCTACTGTCTACTGACAAAGACTTTATGATCTGTCTTCAGTGTACACTTCTATCTGGACAACTGTTGAAAGAAAGGTAGGTTTTGGGCAACCCTGGCTATTTCTAATGAGGTTCTTCATTATGAATAGGTGATATGTATTTTCAGCACACCACAGACAGCTGTATCCCTATGCAAGGTTATGATACTCAAAAAGTCCCTCCTCATCACTATTGGTATACTAAATGTCGGGCTCTCACAGTCCCCTGGTTTACTGTGCTCTCAGCCAGAAACATTTTAGAACTCTTTCCCATCATTCCATAGTGCAACAGACACTGGCTATGGGATCTTGACCTGGTGACTGGATAGAACGCAACCTCACTTCCTGTTTCAATTTTAATTTCTCCCAAGATGACACATCTCAAAAATACCTTTTTAATGTACTGTGCATTTTATTGAGAGTGCAGAAAGGAACTGTTTTTGATCACTTATTTTGTTTTGATAAGAATGTTGTACAGCACTGGTGTGAATCGTCAAGAGCCTGTCCTGAGTCTGAAAAAGCTGAGAAGAATAAAGAAAACATTGCTCAACTCCTTTCAATATGCTCCTCAACCCCTATTCTCTGAACATCTATTAGAATTTTTAATGAGCATTCATTTTGTTACTGTCACTTAAATATCCAAATTCTGATCTTGTTTCCTAATTTTTGACACACAGATTATATACATTTAAAACTTCAGAGGGGAATCACATTAAATGGAAGACTTTAAACATCAAAAGATTAGAAATCAATGAACTTTGTCATCCAGAAATGACTTCTATTTTAACCTTGAACTGAACATTCTAAAGTTTCTGACATTCCCTCTCCATCAAAGAGGGAAATTGAACATGAGTTTACTCCTCTTTCACCTTGTGTCCTGATACACAATTTTTCTTTCCTTATTTCTTTGTTGTAGTGGTTTTTCTACTCGGTTTCAATGTCTGCAGGTTGTAATTACCTTTGTGGTGTCTGTCTCCACCTCATTTAAGTCATCATTGCTGTTAACACTGCCAGCCTTGACGTCTAAGAACTTCAGCCATTCTTTTCTCCCCGCCTTTCCTGTTTCTTCTGACTTTCATTGTTTACTCAAATTCTAAAAACAAGAACATAAAGAAAAGGCCTGTCGCTAATTTCTTAGTATATTTATGACCATTACAGTCATCATATAAAAATTTTGATTATTATAAATGTACAGGTAGATATTATAGAACTCCCTAAAATACTGAGTAATTTCTATAATATCTATGTGTACATTTAAGAATGTCATATTTTCTTAATATTTAATAGTTTGAAAAGGTATAATCATTCAGTTGGTAACAAATGAAATGAGGCTAATTTTTGATTAGATAATTAGCAAGTGATAATTACATAATCCAGTTAGCTAATTAGCAAATCTTAGACCACTAAGAAAATGCAGACTTTGGGGACTATTTTATAGTAATTCAAGAAGCAGCATATAATGAGCACTGAGGAGATAATTAGAATAATATTCTCCATGGCAAAATTAAGTGGATATTTGGAAAATAATTTTTTGTTTTAATTATTAGCTCAATGTGATAATTTTTTTCCACAAGCATTAAAACTCATCAACTAAAAGAGATCCTCTTTCACCCAGACTGAACAAAGCTGTAAAGAATATAAACTCACCCTGAGAGTAAGAAAAGCCAGATCAACGACAACAATAATAGCAACACCAAAACATTACTTTTCTTGAATACACTGGAAAGATAGTTCATACAGTTTACAAATGTCTAGAACTACAGCAATGGGTAAGTAGGTCCCTCTATAGAGAAATGAGTCATGGCATTCATGTCATATGTGGTAAAGCACAGAATAGGACCTGGCCAGCATAGAACAGATTATAAAAGAATTATCATCTAAGCTATTTAAAAGGAAATAGATTCATAAAGGCTAAATATGGGATAGACTAACAGAATCTTTGGCAATCCTTGACATGGGAGAACTTGACTGAACTCATTCACTAGTGATTTTATGCATACATTTACTAGGTATTTATGAGAAATACTGGAAGTAGGGTGAAAGACAGAAGTTCCCCACAACAACCAGACGATGAAGGGAGGATTGATTGCTACAGCACATAAATCAGTTCCACCATTCCAAGCTCCAATCCTTCATCCTAAAAACATGGCAGCGCTAGAGAGAATTGACATCATAAGTACATGGTCAACAGTCACTTTCTGAAAAAACTAACAATGCCACAAACCAATGTCCTTAGAGAAGTAAAAGTCTTCTCTACCACCAGGCATGAATAACTGACATGAGTCTCAACTATTTTACACGGATATTTGGCATTTGTTTTTTTTTTTTTTTTTTTTTTGGTGTTTTTGAGACAGGGTCTCCCTGTTTAGTTCAGGCTAGCCTTGAGCTCACTTTGTAGCCCAGGCTGGTCTTCAGCTTACAACGATCCTCCTGCCTCAGCCCCCAAGTGCTGGTAGTACAGGTATGCACCACCACACCTGGCTTGGCATTTAATTAAGAAGTTAAAGTACATACAAAAACTCAAGGAAAATATTTATTATCAAAAGTCAAGTCTAAGAAATTGAACCAGAATCAAAGATGACTGAGAAGTTGGGATTCTCAGATGGATTAATATAACTGACTAATGTGTCCAGTGTTCTAATAGAAAAGGTGGACAATATACAGGACAAATGAAGAATTTTAGTAGGAAAATGGAAAAAACAGGAAAGTTTCAAATGTACTTACTAAAAGTACAAGAAAAAGCTACCACGTATCACATATTTTTTTCAATATGCTTATTAGTAGACTCATCCTTTCTGAGAAAATAATTAATTAACTACAAGATGGACGGTTAGATAATAGCCAAGAGGGGAGAGGGACAAAGACAAAAAAATAAAGAAACATAGAACAAAACAGAAGCAGGACACCTAAAAGTTCTGGGACAACTGCAAATAATCTACGACCCTTGTAATTAAAATTTCAAAAGAAGAAAAGAGAGAACAGATCAGATAAAATGTTTGAAAAGATAGAGAAAACTTTATAAGAACAGGCAAGAGACTAGATTTCTGCTGAGAATTTTCCAAAAATAATGAAAATTATCAAATTGCAGAACAAAGCAGTCAAGAAAACTCCAAGAAAGCTAGTTAATGACAATTAGAATATACACACACGGGGTCCCCTCTACGTATCATACTCAACCTGCATAGAATCAAAGGTGAAAAGAGGAAAACTGCACAATAACATGTGTTTAAAAAATTTCTCAAGGGCTAGAGATAAGATATCCAACAGAAACTTGGACCTCCACATGAAGAACTCTAGGAATGGTAAAAATAAAAGTAAATGTAAAAGATTTTTGGAAACGTTGTTGCTGGGCTTGGGTCGGAGTTCATTGGCAGAGCATATGACTAGCATGTGTGAAGCTCTGGGAATCCCCAGCATGCAAAAACAGTAACAGTAACAATAATAAAAACCATAGAACAAAAATTCTTTCAAAATTTATTGCTATAAATAAAAAGTTATCTAAGGTAAAAGACAGTCACATGTATTAAAAGTTTGTTGCACATGTAAAAGTAAAATGTCAAGGACACTTAAAGTTTTGGAGAAAATTACTGAAACTGTATGGTAACTGTCTTGCAGAACTCGTGTTACTTGAACTAAACTGTGATAAATTACCTACTTTAGATATTTTACCTCAGCTAAACCTTTTTTAAAAGTAAGCAGTGGAGAAAATAGTATTATTAAAAATCCCATCCACAAATAAGCATAAAAATAAGAAGAAAGACAAGATAGAAATAAAGAGGAAATGTCGCAGAACAGTAGATTTAAATCAAATTATATTAACAATTACAATAACTAAGTAATATAGATAGCTCGATTAAAAACAATCATTTTGGAGTGGGTAAAAATCACAGTTGCCAGCTATATGTTGTTTATAAGAAAGACACATTATAAACCAGGTGTCATGGCATACACCTGCAATTCCACTACTCAAAAGGCTGAGACAGGAGGATCAGCAGGAGTTTGAGTTGAGTCTGAGTCACATAGTGAGTTCAGTTTGAGCTGTATGTCAAGATTTTTCTCTCAAAAAGCTAGAAAGGGAGGGAAGGGAGAAAGAAGGTTAGAAAATTAAATAACATATTAACAATAATAAAAAATTAGGCAGGAGCGATTATCGATTACATAAACATTAGAACAAGCAATATTACTAGGAGCTATACACCATTATAGGCAAGAAAATTTATTAACAACATGACTGTGTGCAGGTAAGAACAGAATTTTAGAATTCAAAAAACAAAATTGATCAAGCTGAAAGTATAAAGTTAAATCTACAACTGTATCTGAAGATGTCAGCTATCCTGTCTGCAGTTAGTCAAACAGATAGAGGAATGTAAGAATGTAGAAGTTCTGAACAATACCATCAATCAACCTGGCATAATTGTTAATAATCCAGTTCTTCACCCCAAAATAGCAGAATCTGGTGGAAAATATTTACAAAATAAATGCATAATAAAGGACTGATATGCAAAATATATAAAGAACTATCACATTCAGTTATCAAGAAAAACCCCTAACTCAATTAAATAAGCTGTAAAAATTTGAACAGTCACTTCGAGAAGGGCAGTAAATGGTTGGCAAAGAAAGTATGTAAAAAGATGGTCAACATTGATAGCTATTAGGAACATCTTTGTAAGTTAAGATAAGAGTAACATAGTGCTATGCAGTAGTACAAAGAAACAAACAAATCAAAACATTTAACCTCCTGAAGTCAGAAGGAGGAGGTTGAACAACCGGAACGTTCTTATATTGCTAGAGGAACTGAAAAATGATGGTGCAGTTTTTCATTTTGGAAAACAGTTTTAACAGCTCCTTATAAAATTAAAAAATAAAAATACATATGACCCAGCAGTGCCATTTCTAGGAATGTATTTAAATAAAATGAACATATACCTCCACATCAAAACCTAAACTATGATGAATATTTATATACATACTTGTCAAAAACTGGAAAACACTCAAATGTCCTTAAAATACAGAATAAATAATAAACTGATATATTCATGTAATGGCATATTACTCAGCAATAGAAGTAAATAAACAGTGAAAAGAATCACTTGGAAGCATACACATTATGTAATTACATTTATATGACATTGTGTTTGTTTGTTTGTTTTCTTTTGTTTTTTTTTCAGGTACCGAGAATCAAATTCACCACCTTGCACTTGCCAGGCAGGCGTTGTGGCGCTGAGCTAAATCACCAGCTCCTATATGACATTTTGGAAAAAACAAAATTCTTAAATTTCTTAGACAGAAAACAAATCATTGGTTTCCAGGGCTTAGACTGGAAAGCGGAGACTGACTTCAAGGTGACACAAAGGAAATTTGGGTACCGATGGGACTGTGCTGTATCTTTATACACAGCCGTAGTTTATGTCCTTTTCTCAAAATTCATAGAAGGAGGCATTTAAATGGGATTAATTTTCTGTTTGTAAATCGTGCCTTAATAACTGATCTTTTAAATTAATACATTTTTGCAGTACAAGCAATTTACACCCATCTTAGGGAGTGGGTACGGGTCCATAATATAGCTTTTTGTTTTAAATTCCCCCATTCCCTGTTCCCTCCTGCCTGCCTTCCTCCTCCTCTGAACCCCCTCTGCCTATTTTAGTTCTTGTTGACATTACAGTATTAATTTCTTTTTTAGGGAAAGGAGTAAAGAAAGAAAGAAGGAAGGGGATATATATATATATATATATATACATGATAGCTAAGATAATTGTGCTACTAAATTCCATTGATTTATTGTAAGGAACAGTTAATGCTTAACATTTTCTTGCCAATTTTTCATGATTGTGTCTGGTAATCTGAACAACTACTTTGAAGATATAATTAATCATATGGCATGTTTATGACATATAATGTTTACATTCATTGAGGTTATTTGGTTCCTGTATATTCTATTTATTTCCCCACCTCTCTTCCTTTCCTTACAGACGTCCTCTTGGATCCTTTCCCATTTACACATGATCAATCCCTTTGTCTCCCTCTATCCTTCCTTTAATCTGCTGTTTGTACTTTTCCGTGTTCAAATGAGAAATTCTTTTTTTTTCTTTTTTGAGACAGGGTCTCAATGTGCAGTTCAGGCCAGCTGTGAGCTCACTTTGTAGCCCAGGCTGGTCTCGAACTTGCAAAGATCCTCCTGCCTCAGCCTCCCAAGTGCTGGATTACAGGTGTGTGCCACCACGCCCGGCTCAAATGAGAAATCCTACATGGTATTTAAGCTTGTGTGTCCACTTTATTTAACTTACCATTATATTTTCCAGGAAAAAAGTAGATATAAAAAGACCATGCTTGACTTTGATAAAAGTTATTTATTACAAACCAACAAGCAACATCATAGTAAGTGGGGAAAAACTGAAAGCATTTACTCAAAATCAGGAATAAGCCAAGGAAGCCCACTATCACCACTTCTATTCAACATGGTACTCAGAACATCAGCCAGAGCAATCAGGCAAGAAAAAAATAGCACAGATACACATCGGAAGGGAAGAATTCAAATTATCATTATTTGCAGATGTCATGGTACTCTACATAGAAGACCAAAGAATTCCACAAAAAACTCTTAGAATTATTACCAGCTTCAGCAATGTAACAGAATACAAAATCAACACGCAAAAATAAATACCATTTGTGTACATCAATAATGAACGTAAAGATATCTTTCTTTTTTGAAGGGTGAGTTCCAGGCTTTTTTTTTATTTTAAAGATAATAAAAATAATTAAAAAAAATAGAAATGATACAGAACTTCACTAAACAAGATGATGAGTTCAAAAATGGCTGTTATATTACATATTGTTGTCTTCAAATTAGTATTCAGATATAATTATATTATATTCATATATAAGCATTATATCAAATTATATTCAGATATAAGCATGCAAAATTGGGCAAAAAACCTAAAAAGATGAAAAAAATTTGAGTGCTGGCTGCTCCTTTTAAAAGACCACTAGAAATCAGGACTACAGTTATCCCAGCTATCCTGTATATATCCATATATATTTTTCACTTCCTTCTTTCTTTTCTCCTTTTCCTCATCCCAGTTCCGTCCATTTGAGCAGTTTCTTTTCCTTTCACAGTATCTGTTCTACCTTTTAGAATTTAATTATTGTTGCAGCTTCCTACACTAGGGAGACAATTCAATGTTCACACATGTGGGTCTGAATTATTTCACTTATTAGTACGGTCTTTAGTTGCATGCATGTACCTATAAAAGCCTCAAGTTTGTCTTATTTGTAGTTGAGTAATACTCCGTTGTATAAAAATACCACACCTTTTTTATCCATTCCTCCACTGATGGGTATTTGTGTTGTTTCTAAAATTTAGCTATGACAAATTGCACTGCTATAAACATGGGTGCACATGTACCACTGTGATATGGCATTTTTATTTCTTCTTGAAAAATATACAGAAGGGAATAGCTGGGTTGAATGGAACCTCTAATCCTACTTTTTTGAGGAATCTCTTCAGTGATTTCCATCATGGTTGTGCCAGTCTACACTCCCACCAATAGTGCAGAAGTGTTCCCTTTTCCCCACAGCCCCTCCAGCATTTGTTATTGGTTAACTTCTTGATGATAGCCATTCTTTCTCGGGTGAGATGGAATCTCTGTGTTCTTTAAACTTGCATTTCTCTTATGACTAATAATGTTGAACATTTTTTCATATATTTATTTGCCATTTGAATTTTTTCACCTGAGAAGTGTGTATTCATCTCAGATGCCCATTTTTGGATTGGGTCTTTGAATTTTGGGGTCCAGACCTTTTTTAATTCTTTTTTGTTCTAGATAGAAGTCCTTTGGGGCTAAAATTTTCTCCCGATTTCGTGGGGTTTTGTGTTTACTCTGTTGGTGGTTTTTTGGATGTGCAAAAACTTTTTAATAAGATGAGATCCCAGTTATTGATTCTTTGAAGTATTTCCCATGCACTTTGGTATTTTTTCATGAATTCTATGCTTTCCCCTATGTATTCAATACTTCTACATACTTTCTCTTCCAGTAGATTTAGTGTTTCTGTTTTAATATTTAGATCTTTGATCCATTTTGACTTTAGTTTAGTGCATGATGATAGACATGGGTCTACCTTTACAGTTTGGCATAAGTAAAGCCAGTTTTTCCAGCACCATTTATTAAAGGAGCTATCATTCTTCCAGTGAACATGTCTGGTCCCTTTGTCAAAGATAAGGTGGCTGAATGTCTTTGTGGTTGTGTCTGCATCTTCTAGTGTGTTCTATTGTTCCTCAGGTCTATTTTTTGCCAATACAATGCTGATTTCATCACTGGAGCTTTGTAGTATAATGTTAAGTCTGGGATTATGGTGCCTCCCACCTTGTCTTTGTTACCCAGGACTGCTTTTCCTATTCTAGATCTCTTCTGTTTCAAGTGGATTTTAGGAATGTTTTCTCTAGATCTGTGAGATATACTAATGGTGTTTGATATTTTGTGAGTATGGAAATTTTCACAAGGTTGGTCCTTCTTATCCAAAAGCAAGGAATATCTTTCCATTTTCTGAAATCTTCTTCAATCTCCTTTTTCAAAGTGCTGTAATTTTTCCTGTATAGATGTTTTATTTCCTTTGTTAGACTGATTCCTAAATATTTCATTCTTTTGGATGTTATTGTGAAAGGTGTGGTTTCTCTAATTTCTTGCTTACTGTGTTTGTTGTTTGGCTACAGGAATGCTATAGATTTTTGAGTGTTGATTTTGTGTCCAGGTATGCTACGGAATTTCATTTGTTGTGTTTTGTTTTTTGTTTTTTGTCTTTTTCCAGTACCAGGAATCAAACTCACGATCTTGTGCTTGCCCGGCAGGCACTGGGCCACTGAGCTAAATACCCAGCCTCCTGATTTCATTATTCAATCTACAAGTCTTTTGGTGGAGTTTTTGGGGTCATGTGTTTAGAGTATCACATCATCTGTGAATATGATAATTTCACTTCTTCCTTTCTAATCCTTATTCATTCATTTCTCTCTCTTGTCTCATTGCTCTGGCTAATGTTTCCAGAACTATATTGAATAGGAGTGGTGACAGTGGACATCCTTGTCCTGATTTTAAATTGAAAGCTTCTGGTTTTGTCCATTTTGTATGATGTTGGATGTTGGTTTGTCATAGATGGCTTGTATCAGATTGAGGTAAAGACTATATATTCAGATTTTCTCTAGTACTTTTTATCATGAATGAGTGTTGGACCTTGTCAAAGCGTTTCTCTACATCTACTGAGATTATCATGTGATTTTTATCTTTGGCTCTGTTGATATGGTGTATTACATTTATTGATTTGTGTATATTCAACCATCCCTGCATTCCTGGGATGAACCCCATTTGCTCATCATGTACAATCTTCCTGATGATTTGCTGCATTTTGTTTGCTAGTATTTTATTGAGAATGTTTACATCTATATTCATTAGGGAGATTGGCCTATAGTTCTCTTTTTGGTTTGGTCTTTCTCTGATTTTGGTATTTGGGTAATTCTTGCCTATGTGAATGAGTTAGGGAGATTTCCTTCTCTTTCAATTTCATTAAAGAGTTTGAGAAGTACAGGCATTCAGTATTCTCTAAATTTCTGTGACAATATTTACAATCAAATGAAAATGCATATACAATTTAGAGGAACCTGTGGGATGCAATGAAAGCAGTCCTCAGATGGAAATTTATAGTGGTGGATCCTCACATCAGGAAAACAGAATGAGCACAAATAAACTTATGCTGCATCTCAAGCTTCTAGACAAAGAAGAGCAAGGCAAACCCAAAGCCCAAAGAAGGCAGGAAATTATAAAGATCAGTGCAGAAATTAATGCTATAATTAACTGTATAAGAGACTAAGAAAATAATACAAAAGAATTAATGAATCAAAGTGTTGATTCTTTGAAAGAATAAATAAAAATGGATAAACCCCTAGCTAACCTTATCAGAAAAAGGAAAGAAAATCCATCAAATTCATGCAATAAGGAATGAAAAGTGTGAAATCACTAGATATCCTATAGAAACTCAGAACCTCTTCAATACCTACTTCAAAAATCTGTACTCTCAGAGGACGGAAATCACAGAAGAAATGGAGAGATTCCTAGATACATCTGAATTACCAAAGCTGAATCAAGAATATATAAAAATTCTGAATAACCCAATCTCAGTCAGTGAAATTTAAAATGTAATTAAAAATTTACCAACAAAGAAAAGCCCAGGTCATGATGGATTCCCAGATGAATTCTACTGATTTTCTGTTTAGTTTATCTATCTTTCTGCCACAGTGGGGTGTTAAATTCCCCTGTGTTGACTGTGTTACTGGTTATTTGATTTTTCACATCTGTTAAAATTTGTCTTATATAGTTGGGTACCCCTGTATTTCGTGTATATTTATGATTCTTTTCTCTTGTTCTTGAAATTTTCCCCTAACAAGTGTATAATGATCTTTATCATTTTTGATCATTCTTAGTTTGAAGTTCACATTGTCTGCAAACAGAATAGCTACCCCTACTTTTTTCTGGGTTCCGGTAGCATGGAGGATTGTTTTCCATCCTTTGACTTTCAGTCTATGCATTTTCTTTTGAGTTCAATGTGTTTCTTATACAAAATATTGTTGGATTTTGTTTCTTGATCCATGCTATCAGTCTGCCTCTTTTGATTGGTGAATTGAAGACATTTACATTGATGTTTATAACTGATATACATTGGCTTAACTTTGTCATGTTATTTTCCTGCTGTTGGTTCCCTGCTTTTCCTGTCTGTTAAATTGCTTCCTCCTCTTGGTGGTTCATTTCTATTGTACTTCTTGAAATTGTGGTCATTTTATCTCTTTCTAGACTATCTTTCAGGACTCTTTGTAGGGTGACTTTGGTGGTCACGAATTTCTTCAATTGTTCCTTGTTGTGGAAGTATCTTATTTCTCTATTAATTTTGAAAGATAGTTTTGCTGGGTACATCAATCTGAATTACAAGTTGTTTTCTTTCAGGAACTAAAATACTTCACTCTAAGCTCTTCTTGACTTGATGGTTTGGGTTGAGAAATGTGCTGTGATTCTGATAGGCTTTCCTTTATAGGTAATCTGTTTCTTTTCCCTAACAGCTTTTAATATTCTGTTCTTTTGTTGAATGTCTGAGATCTTGATCATTATGTGTCTGGGTGTAGATTTTGGTTATGGCTAACTGGAGTTCTTTTTAACTTCTTAGTAGTTTAGTATTCTTTTTCAGAACTCTTGATGAATGATAAGTAGGATATTAAAAAAATGTACAGT
Source organism: Chinchilla lanigera (assembly GCF_000276665.1). NCBI lineage: Eukaryota > Metazoa > Chordata > Mammalia > Rodentia > Chinchillidae > Chinchilla > Chinchilla lanigera. The sequence goes on from NW_004955411.1 coordinate 22,135,306, forward strand.
ACTTTAGTGCAATTCATTTAAAAAACTGCAGATACTGGAGGCATTCAAACTACCTAAATAAAGCAAGATAAAAGCAAAAGAACCATAGCAAACAGCCCATGGAATTCATTTGCAGTTATTTCTTTAGATATTTTAAACTTTAGAGCTATACAGCAAGACTTAAGGGCTCCCACCTTTCTTAGAACTAATTTTACTGAAGTATTCTTTACCCTCATGTTTTCAGTGTATATGAACGCCTCTGGAACTTATTGTTGCATTTAAAATGAGAGTTTTATGAGAAATCTAGATCTTTTATTATAATCTGATGAAAGAATGTTTCTCACATTATTTTCCATAAGAATCATACTTAGATTTGCTACTGATCACATTGTGTGAATAATTTTATTTTTCTAATGGCTATTAAGAGATGCATATTTGTCCCTAATAATTGTTCAGATGGTGGCATTCATTTCCAAATTAAAGGATTTAATTTATAATTGTTCTTGCTTTTACTTGTTTTTACATTTTTTTGGCTTTTACTTTTAATTGTTCTTTGTCTTCCTAGTCTCCAAACTCATACATTCACAAAGCAAGTGGGAACATTCACATCAGTGTTTCCAAACTCACTCAGCCAGTAATTTTTTTCTTAAAATGCATTAAAACTTTTAGCAAGGTAGGTGGCACTAGGAAGAAAGCAATAGCAAGAAAGGAAGAAAAGGGGGCAAGAAGAAATACATATACTTAAATATGTTGTTACATTGACTATTAAATGAGTAATTAAAGAGCACATTACTTCTTTAAATTATACTCCCTTAGGTACCTAGTGGAAATGATTCTTTGAGACATATGTTTGAAAATTTTAATGTTAAAAACCTTGCCAGGAGAGGTTAAATATTATTTTCTACCCACAAAAAAACAAGCAATATAATTGACCCATGTTTTTTGCATTCAGAATAGCCTGCTGTTCACTTATGCAAACTGGGGTCACTTCTTTATTATCTCTGTGTCCAAGTGATCCCAGAATGTTTCAAGTTCCTGGTTGAAGCTAGGCCCTGTCTATGGTCAGGCTGTGTAACCAGAAAGATAACAGCATCCTACCGAGTTGATATGCTTTTATTACTCATGGCAACCTGAGGAGTAGATGAACAGTACATATTATTAGAGTAGCTGTAATAAAACTTCCAGCAAGATTTGCATCCTGTTCAACTCAGCGTGACAATTTTTACTCCTGGAAGGAATTTCTATGTTATTAGACAGAAAAAGAACCCAGACTATTACGAACAATTACATGTGGTTCTCGGTCCTGTACAATAGGAGTTCAAATTCTGTATAATTAGTTATACCTTATGCAGGAAAAAATAAAAGAAATTTAAAAGTAAACCACTCTGCTAGTAAAAGCACAAAAATATTGAAAGCTTATGTTATCAGTAGTTTCACAACCACAGCTAAGCTTTGTTCTAGAATTTTAAATATATTATGTTGAATGTCATTAAACAAAAAGTAACTATAATACTTTTAAACTTATGACCTGATGTCTAAGACTCATTGAAAACTTTCTGATCACTAATTAAAGTTTTTAAACAGTTAGTGAACTCGTGTTGAATGGAAACATTTTCCTGGCTGGTGAGACAGAGCTACTCTGAAATGGGTACAGCAATTCATAGACAAAATAAAATTACTTCTAAAGGGAAATGACTCCAACTGAAACACCAGGGTCCAGAAAACATACAAGTAACAGTGAACTACAGAGCTTGGAAGCTTGCCAAGTCACTCATATCTTTCTAAGGTCAAGTTCCCTTCATCCTGAAACTATTCAGATGCATATAAAAAGTTTATTGCTATAGACTAAGAATGTAAATAGCATGTAACATATCAAAAAGTCTATTTTTCTTTTTTATCTTTTTCTTTTTACCTTTTTTGTCTGTGCTATGTTATTTTAATTAATTTTATGTTTTATGTTGTTTAAACAGACTAGAAGTTTTGACATATTTGTACATGCATATAACATACTTTGATCATTATTCCTCATTATTATTATTCCTCCTCCTTCCCGCCCTTTCCTCCAAGGCCCTTGCTCTTCTACAGTAATTTCCCTTCTATTTTCATGGAACGTTTCTCTGTTTTTCTTTTTCAGATTTCAAAAATAAAAGAAAATGAACTATTACTATTTTAACTTAGTTTGTCGTACACCAAAATGTAAAAATGTACATAGACACTCACATACAAAAATACTCAATGTACATACAACCATGAACTACCAAATATGTAGGAACAAATCCAAGTATACTCACATGAAAATACACAAATATGTATATGTAGACACAAATGTACGTACACACTATGTGCATGCCTAATTTATTTAATTAAATATTCTAAATTTAGACAAAGCCACTCCTAAATTTACAATAAATGCAAATAAAATCTTTCAATTTAGGAAAGGATATCAGAGGAGAGGAAAAAGATAATCCTTACCAAACTAGATAAAAAGTAATCTGATATTCCTCTGTAGCATCTTTCCAGTATTCTCCTCTTATTTCTATCTAAATTCTTAATCCTTGCAGATTATTGCTTTTTTATTTGTCTTCTTCCTCCAGCACATCAGCCCTCTGCATGGAGCCAATATTGGAATAGAGATAGCGTCTTACTAACCAGGTAGGAGGTAACTTTATCATCATGGCAAACAGTAAAGGAGAACATTGCCATCATAAGAGTTAGAAATAATGGCATTTGATATTATGGCTAGGCATTATAAAACTATTTTCCATTTAGTCCCTGCTTTACCTAGGAAGTGATATCCAATGTAAAATTTAAATTAAAAAAAATTTAAATAAGTAAAAAATAAAAACTAGAAAAAATTATCAATATCTCAATGGGCTATTAAGTACTATTCATGTATATAGCAGTGAATATTCATACATTATTTGCTTGAATTATTGTCTTTATTCAACAGACATCTATTAATCTAGTATGTGAACATTTTGGCATAGGACAAATGGTTGAGATTTGCAAATGAATCAACTAGCATCAGTCAATTTGAGATGAAACTACTGAGAATGAGTCTGTATTAGACACATTATTATAGTGGGCAATTTTGTTCTGCGATTAGGAAACTACCATCTATATCCTTATACTCTGAAGCATTCCTCCTTAGACCTGAATGCTCTTAGTTACTTTTTCTTGTTGCTGAGACAAAATACCCAACACCCAAAATTTAAAGGAGTAAAGGTTTACTTCAACTCACAGTTTGTAGAGATTTCAGGCCATAATTGCTGGCTCCAAGGCAGGATGGGATGGTAGAAAGGCATCACAGAGGAGAAACGGTTCATGGTAGGCAGAAGGCATCAAAAGTACCCAAGTAGCAAGCAACAAGGGACAAGTAGAAAATAGCAGTTTCTTTCTGTCTCTTTATATTCAGTCTAGCCATGTTTTGTCTTGGATTTTCTCCTTTAAACTTGTAAGAAAGATCTACAGTGGAGTAACTAACTATTGTCAAGGAAACCATGAGATAAATTGAGAACCAGAAGGTACAAGTGGCATGTATAAGAGGAGGTAAGCAAATGATTTAAATAAGAGAACATAACCAAATGAGCAAACACTTTTCTAAAGCTTTAATCAGAGAAAGATGAATAACTATCAACTCAGTTTACTCACATGAGATCAGAGAGTTACTAAAGGTAAAAACTATCAGAACAAAAACAATGCAGCACTTGACTAATATATCGTGCCTTTCTAGAACATCATGATGCATTACAATACATAGAATAGTGGGACGTAACAGAAAAAAAGAGAGAGGGAAGGAAAGCATGTGCGTGTATGTGTGTGTGTCTGTGTTTCTTTTCAGTTATTTATAGAGATTATTGAGTTACTATTATTTGTATGAAAGAAAAGACATGCATATTTTAGAAACATGTAGTCTTCTCCATTGTATTTATTTCTTTTCTTGGATCAGTAAATGTCACTTGACATTTGTGAATGAAAATTCATACTCAGTTCATCTCAGCTCTACCTCCTTTGCCTTGCATACCTTATTTTTTCTTCCACATTATTTGGTTTCCTCTGATTCTTTAATCCACATGTATCCCATGTTTCTAATACATGCAGTGTCTTCAGTTTTAAGGGATTATATTGAAAATTTAGGCATTCACAGTTTTGTACAAAATAATGTGGTATTTATTCAGTAGAATTTGAAAGTTACCTTAATTTTAGGCAGATATAAATACATAATTTCATGTCTAACATCTGTGAATGAATATTTATGGTTTAAATTTTTTAATATATCCCACGGTAGAATATTTATACTTTAGAAGAGACTCTACGTAAGTAGTAAGTAGCTTTATTCTTTTGATATATATAATTTTCATTGCAGAGATGTCCATTATAAATAATATTTGTCTGAACTTTGAAAGGCTCTGAGCAGATTTCTCTGCTATAAGTAACAAATTATAAAGATTAAATATCTTATGAAGATTACAGTATTTAAACTAAGCCTAGAGTAATGTTCATCTTGTAAATTTAATTTATCCATGAATTGCATAATCATTGTATTGAATTAGTTAATCCCAAGCCGTTCGCATAAAGGACTGTCACCAGAATTTCTTGGCTAAATCAACTTTTTATATATTTTCCCAGTTTTGTCACTATGGTCATTAGAGGTGAAACTTTCCCCTAGTGTCATTCATATGTAATCATGATTATAGCTAATTGAAATATAAAAATGGAAATAGTGCTAATTCCTAATCTGGGGATGGTGGTACAAGCTTGTTATCTCAGCACTCTGGAAGGTTGACACAGGAGGATCACAGGTTCTAGCCCAGCCTGGGTAACTCTACAATTAAATGAAACCCTGTATCAAAATTAAACATTTTAAAAGGCTGCTAATGGAGCTCAATGTGAAAGTCCTCAGTTAAATTTCTAGTACTAAAAAAAATTAAAAGGTGATTTTTTATTATTTTAAACTTTCTTTCATGGATGGGCTATTCCTTTTGGCCACAAAACGTTGTGTTCCTCTTTCACCACTCTTGCTACAGTTTATATGTGCTCTGGAACATCATAAAGGAGACAAGAGAAAAGGAATACATCTCTAATCCATTCTAATAAGAAATACATATCCCTTTCTACTTTTTGCATGAAAAGTATTTAGACAAAACTTGATACCTCTGCTTCAGTGTTATTGTTTATATAAACCACCCAAAGACACTATTCAAAAGCAGATTCTTATTCAGTAAGGCTATGGTAGAACGTGGGATTTCTGACTAACTTCCACATGAACTACTGCACTTTGAGAAGAAATGGTATATGAACCCATAAAAGTAGAAACTAGGTCAGTGAATGAACAAAGAAACAAACAAATATGAACACATTCATGTAAAAAGAAAGTCCTTTGAGAGAAAAGCTTTAAATATTTGTACAAAAAAGTCTTTGTTGATGATATTTTATAGCTTTGATGTGTAAGAAAGTGGAAACAGAAAACAGAACATAGTAAAACTATAAAGACAGAATTTAAAGATGATTCTCAAGGTTGGGTGTGGAATACTTCTGAACATGCATTTGACACTGGGGTTCATACCTAGGACATTAAAAATAAAAACATCTTGCACCCCTCAAATTATCTTCATCTATTTAGATAAAACAGTACAAATGCACAATCATTAGCACCTAGTGTGAAAACATATCAAATGTTAAAAAATAAATTTTTTAGGGAAATATGCTCACACATAAATATTATTTTAGTAGTCATTTATGCATATCTCTAAATATAAAATGGCAACAGCATAGAGTCTTAAAAGAGTATTGGGTTTGGTGAATTGGACCACAATTGATTTGTAATTCAAGGGAAAATGTACATAAATATTGGCCAAAAATAAAAGCAGAGCTATAATTCTGAAAGCTATATGTTTCCAGACAAGGTACTTAATTAGAGTCTAATGCAGCTGTCTGAAATATTGAGGTAAGACATCAGTCCCATTATAGATGTGGCCTTCCTTGAAGAGAGAACAGTGCATCAGAGCAATGCACAAAAGTCAAAGGATCCTAAGATGTTGAGTATGTCAGTAGACGTTTTCAGATAAGTAGTCATAAGACACTTTTATAAAGTAAGGTTTTTCCATTTAACTTTCAACTATGGAATCAAAAGAGGTTTTTGGAGAAGCAGAAACATTTCAAGTGTCCATGTCAGAGGATCTCTCTTATCCAAGTCAAATGAATTCACTGGAACCTAAGGCATGTGCAATATCAGCTCCTGAAGGCCATGTGAGGTCTTTGCTAAGGTAATATCTGATCAATGACACAAACCCAAAGTCACATTTTTATTCTTCCTCATGATCAGTGTGCATAAAACTATATAGTACATTTGGAACAAAATGTTGCAGGCTATAAGGAAAATATTAGGTTACTACTTTTTAAAACTGCTTATCATGATTAAAAGGTACTTAAAGATTTAGAGAGTGAGAAGATATTTGGCATTCTTAGAAAAATTCTCTTCCAGAATAGTATCTAGGTTAAAAAAAAAAACCTAGTATGTTTTCTACCAGCTGCTGGAGATCTATTTAAAATATGATGCTGACTAGGTCATATCATACCTCCAACATTCACCAATATCTTTTAACTAATTCAGCATAATGTCTGAGGAGCTTGAAATGGCTTTGAAAACTTCTTTAATCTTTTCGTTGTTGTTGTTTTCCCAGCACTCATTTTCCACCATCCTCATTTCACTTAAGCATTAGAGATATTGACCTAAAAGGCCTTGTTAGCATCACCTGGACAAAAATGTTTCTCCCTTTTGGCTTATGCCTTCCTTCTATATGGAGCACACTTTAGGGCCTGGTTAACTTACCCATACTCAGCCATTCCCTCTTTCAGGAAATCTAACCCACTTGCAGAGGATATTGAATCTTCACTCTTTCAATATCTCTACCTTAAGACTAATACATTGTTCTAAACTATGCTAACGTGTGTCAGTTTCCCTCTACACTTTATAGACTCTAGACAAGACCATGCCTTTCATCTTTGTATTTCTATTACCAAGGCTAGTGATAGGCACATAGAAGGTCCTCTTGGAAAATTTGTTTAGTTGAACTCAGTTACACATGCCTTTGATGGATATCAAGGCAAGAGAATCTAGCATCAGGCATGTGACTTGCAGACGTGAGACTTGTGAGGAACTTTGTAGTTCTCAGGGTATGTTTATGGTGATATTTCACTTCTTCTTCAATAACATGCTTACAGCTAACTCTCCTTTATCTGTCCATCAATTCATAAGAGTTCCTATAAGCCCCTGCATTTCTGAGTCTATCACTTTGTTCTGATTTTATATCATGTGTTCTGTCTGTCATTTTAACTTATTCAATTTCTTGAACTTCGCAAGTTTCTCTCCGCTGCAAGGACTGAGCATGTAGTATCTTTCTTCATTTATCCGAGTCTCAGCTCAAGCAGTCCCTCCCCCTCATAGAGTCTACCCCAGTCAAAAGTAGTCAGACCCTTTCTATCACTCTTATAATACCTTCCTCTCAGAACGCACTTGAAAATTCCTCTCTCTTCTCTGGCTGTCCCCTCCTCTGTGACAAAAGGGAACTTTTCTGTCTTCTTCTTTGCAAAACAGTACAAGCATGTAACAAGTGACAAACAACTATGAGTAGACCTAATGGAAAGTAATGGAACAGAAACATGTTTTCATTGCAGATTGAATTTTTCCCCATAAAATAGTGTTTATGGAAAAGTGATCAATCTTATGTTCTTATGTCTGATGGACTGAGAAACTTCATTGAAGACAACAGTATGTAATGTAACAACCATTATTAATTCCTATAATTTTGTTTTGAGGTCATGTATCATTTTTGTTGGTTTTGTTTTTGTCTTCATTGTTGTTGTGTTGTTCATTTTTTTCTCTGTACAGTAAAATAGAGTATACCTCTCTGACTAAATCCAAACTCTTCCTCAGTCTCCATCTTCCTCCCTTCCTTCCTTCCTTTCTTGCTTGCTTGCTTGCTTTCCTGCTCTCTCTTCACCTTTATTTTATTTTGGGGATGATGGTATGCCAGGTGTCAACAGCATGGATGATACTAAGTATGTGGATGATATTAAATAAGATATTTTAGTGTCTAACTTTAGTGGCTTGGCTCTTGTATTATTTTGTTGTGCAGAGATTACAGTTTGTCTTTGTTCAGTGCCTAACCAAGTGCCAGTGCATAATTATTTAAATAGTCCATCTATTTGCGAATCAGTTAGAACAGAAACACAAATTGTTTGAGATACTGAAAAATTTGAGATAATCCAATCCATTCTATATGAAATACTGAAAGGGCAAAGGATTACAATAATGTATTTATCCATCAGCACAATAGTGCAGTCATGAGGTCTACAAAGAGCATTGACTGTCAACTACCATTCCACAAAGTCACAGGAGTGCAAAATCATGACATGTTCTGGAACTTCAATTGTTAAATATTATCAGAAATAAAGTTGGACGTACAGAAGGAAAGAAAGTGACAGGAGGTAAGGTGATACTCATAGGAATCAGATTATAAAATCCTTAAGCAACATGGAATTGAGCTCAAATTTTATGTGGCTGGTGCTGACTCCTATAGGATTCTGGGGAACAAAGTAAGGGTTTAAGAAATAAACTCTGTGAAAGGTCTAAATAAAAAAGATGTGGAGAGTTCTAACAGTGCAATCCAAATGGAGAAGAGTTTACTTTGGTAAATACCTATTTTGGAGATCATAGTGTAGCGTGAATCCTAAGATGTGGACAATGAACTCCAAGGAGTAGAGTTGATCTACTGAGTTTGGCATGCTGTTCACTTTCACCAAGCTCCTGGAAGAAGAGCAAGTTTATCGGGGCTAAGGCCCTAGCAGCTTCACTGTACTTGAACTTTATCACTTTGTTTCGCTCCTAGGAAGTGCTGGGAGGGCGGCAGAGGGATAGTAATTGATTCCTTAGAACTCTTAGATTTGGAACCACGGTGTTGCTTTTTCTGTGGCCATCTGTCCCTCTCCCTACAATCAGTTGCCCAGTGTCTTCCATATATTTGCTAGTATGCCTCTCCTCAGGTTTTCTTTTTGTGATTCATCTTACCAAACATAAGTTGGTAAATATTATGTGTATACTATATATTTAGGTATCAGTATCTTCCCTATGTAGTGAACTAGCATCTTCTTGATAAAAGATTTTTGTATACTGTGAAGCAACCAACTTGGCATCCAGAAAATATTTTATGTGTTCAACTCTTATTTAAGTGTTCTTATACCTAAAAAAACAGAATGAAAGATACTATGTCACACTTAATTTTTCCGATTATGCATGGTGCACTATAAGACTTGTAATCTATATGTAAATTGCATAAATGTCATGTGAATAAACTAATAGAATCGTTGACTATTTCCTGAAACAGAAAGCATCTCGCTGTACTCAGGCATGTGTTTTTCTATATGGATTTCCTTCCAGTGTCTTGCTTCTACATAGCAAAATAATGGCTTCTCTGCAGAAGTACAGATAGTGTGTTGTGGGAGAAAATTTATTGAACTAACAAGCCCTGCCATTTAACTGAGTGACCCTGGGATTGATTCTAGAGATGATGCATTTAATTATTTGAAAATTATTTTCCTCATTCATAGAAGGGTAGTTCTAATGGTATTTTAGCTCCAAAATTCTCTGATGTGTATTTTTGAATCTGTTTAAAACTCTACTTCTATAATTTTAAAGTCTTATTGATAAACTCATTAAAATTTTACTGATGCATTTTTAGTCTCTTTTCCACTTTATGCTTTCCTGGGTGAGCTTCTACTCTCCAAGGCTGATATTTCTTTGTGGAAAAATACTATTGAAAAGTAGTATTCCTTCTGAAAGTAGTTTTATACAGAAATTAGTGAATGGCAGTCATTATCTGGATATTTCAGAAAAACAAAAGTTTACCAATGAATATCTGTTTGATCTTTATTTGAGACAGGGTCTTGCTGTGTAGTCCAGGATGTCCTTGAACTTACTATATAGTCTAGGCTGCTCTTAAACTAGCAGTGATCCTTCTACCTCAGCTTCCTGAGTGCTGGGATTTAGGTATGCACCACCACTCCCAGCTATCTGCAAATATCTAGAAAATAAAGTAGAAATAATGAAACAAATCTTTACTTTGTTGTATGTGGATAGGGAAGAAATAATGATATACTTGTATTTTATATTTTGATACCCTGCTTTTAAAAAAAAAGAATTAGCTTTTAGAAGAAGACCTATCACTAAAATATCTACAAATTTGCTTCAGAAAAATGTATTATCTGATTGACTTGCTTCTTATATTTTAATTAAATTGCATTATTTAAGCATCTGAAATGTTCTTTATTTCTAAAATCATATCATAATTCTTTCCTGGTGATGTTACAATCATCACAGTGGCTCTGATTTCACATTGAGTTATGCTTATGTTTTAATTGCCGTAACATGTCTCAAGAAGGAGATGGGAAATATTTTTTTTTAAAAGAATTTTTAAAGGGCAAAAAATCCTCAAAAAATCAAAACAAAAACCACTGTCAGCTTTTTTTAGTTGAGACTATAAAGAGAATATAAGAACTATTGACCCAGGCAAGGTGGCACACACCTGTAATCCCAGCACTCGGGAGACTCAGGCAGGATGATCATTGTGAGTTCGAGACCAACCTCGGCTACAAAATGAGCTCAAGGCCAGCCTGAACTGCATAGCAAGACCCTGCCTCAAGAAGCCAAACAAAACAAATTATTGAAGTTAATCCCATTTTATAAAAAAACATTTTAGCATTCCGCAGAGCCATAAGGTATCCAAAATGTAAATATATACACATCATGTGCATATATGCATGCATTATACATACACACATAAATACATATTTCTAAATGCGGGAATAAAACTACCATACCAGGTATTTTGTGGCAAATTGTGTAGCCAATCTATGCTGTCCCATTTTTTCACTAATACTACTTTGAAGATTATCATCAAATTGTATCAGTGCTGCTCTTCCAGAATTTGAGTCATTGGGAGCCCTGAGCTTGTTTTCCTGCAACTAGATGGTCCCTTCCGAGAGTGACAGGAGACAGTAATGCCCGAAGGGTGGCGTTCAGGTCCAGTCTTCTCTGTAATCTCATTTTGGTTGCTGTCACTGCACAAATCACTGCTTCACAAAGATAGGTTATTGCAAACAGACGCATGCTTTTTAGTGCTTCTGTGACCAGGATATTCTACTTTGACTTTAATCTAAAAAGTATGAAGATTTGAAGCTGTCCCAAACATACCTTTAAGGTTATGGTCACTTGCAGTATTAAGCAATTGATCCTTGTCTAGCATGGACAAAGTTGATTCATGTGGCACAAATGGGTCACAGATCCATTACTTCTCAGTTTGGGGTCTTTTGCTTTGGGGAAGTAATGCTGGAACTCTGAGAACTGGGTAGTGAAATCCTTCTCCTCAGTGGTGAGATCTTTCTCCTGAGTAGTGAAACTCAGAGCCATCCAGTCATGGCAATTTCTTTCTCCATGAATATATCTACACAAAATGATGAATTCAGTTTTCTTGGTATGTAATCATTCAAAGACTTAAATAGTTACGTAGCCATGGTATTGGTTGGCAACAAAAGTGTGATTATGAGCTAGCTGGGGAAAAAAAAGGTCCTGGCTCAGTCTCTTTCAAAATCTCTGCTAAATTTTGAACCATGTCAAAAATCCCAGTGTTCACTCATCAGCCCCAAAATTCCAGTTTGGCTTTGGATGCACCCACTTTATCTGCCAACTTGAATAGTTGTTATCCCTTGAAATGATAGAGTTCATTGGGCAGGTTAAGTATGTCACACAGGTAAGCAAGTTTTGAGATCCATGTTGTGTCACTGAAATGTGCTACCAGTGCTATTTCTAAAAGAAATCTAAAGAGTGGCTCTCAGCTCAAAAACTCTTGCCAGTGGTCTACCTTAAGAAAGCTATCTATGTGTAAGAGAAGATGTTTGTGTACTGTATCCACCTTCTCTTTTTTTTTTTTTTTTTGGTTTTTCTCTGGTACCGGGAACCGAACTCACGACCTTGCACTTGCCAGGCAGGTGCTTTGCCGCTGAGCTAAATCCCCAGCCCCCTAGATTGTTTTTTCTTTTTTCTTTTTTTTTTTTTTTGTTATGTATCCACCTTCTCATGGAGCTGTGCAAACAGATAGGAGTTAAGGATGTGTCCTTTAATGTGGTTAGTAATTTTAAGACATCCTTCAAAACACCGTCAAGTTCAAATGATGTTTTTAGGCTCGCCAGCATCTCTCTACAGATAACTGTACATAGATTCACATTCAGAAACAACCTGTTTCTCCCAAGTAGTGAAATCCAAAGCCGTGCAGCCATGGCAGTTGCTTTCTCCATGAATATATCTACAGAACATGATGAAGTTAGTTTTCCTGATATGTAATCATTCAAAGCCTTGAATAGTTCTGTAGCTGTGGTGTTGGTTGGTAATGTAAGTGGGCACTACATATCCTCGTGCACATCTTGGTGAGCATCACTGTCTTGTTGTCAACATCAGTAGACCTGAGCCAGCCATGGTAGCACACACCCCTAATCCCAGCAATCAAGAGGCTGAAGGAGGAGGATTGCTGAGAGCTGGAGGCCAGCCTGGGCTACATAGCTATTTCCAGGGCAACCTGAGTGGCATAGCATGACCTTGTCTCAAAAAGAAAACAAAAAACCAACAGAAAAATTAGTGGACTCATCAAACTACGTTGTAAATACTGGTAACTCATTACTTTTTATGCCTCAACATTCCCTGCTATTTCATCTAGGTAGGATTGCAGTCAAATAAGGAACATCTGCCACCATTTGAACCATCGTCCCTCCTAAAATTTCACAAGTGTCTTCAGCAACAGGCAGGATCAACTCTTCACGAATAGTAAAAAAAAAATGTCTTAGCTTCAACAGTGTGGTTAACCCCTAAGAATGATGCTGTGAGTGGAGATATAGTTGATGGAGTCATGGCTTTCTTCTGTAACTGCTTCTGTTCTTAGTGTTCACTCTTTTGTTTTTGTTTGTAATTCCAAATGCTAGACTCATAATGCAGGGTGCTTGGTCTCTATATGGCAAAGCATTTTGAAGGTTTGTGGCTTCTTAGCATAGTTGGTTACCTGGTATTATACAAAGCAGACTTGGAGAATATGAATCACCTGTTGCAGTGAACCCATAGTTTAATTAGGACTCTTGACATTTTTGTTTAAATGCAGTTTTCTTTTTGTCGGCCATCTTAGGGTCTTCTGCTATCTCATAATTGGTTCTTTCTCGTTTTACAAAGAAGTCCACTAGTGGCATTTTGTCTGTGATTAGCTTTTGGGCTTATGAAAACTGTGACTGAAACAAGCGCGCAGTGCAGGAAAGAGGCACATACAGAGGAGGCAGGTGAAACAGTGAGCCATGCAGGGACTAAAAGGAAGTGATTCTGACTTAAAGTCTGCCGCCAGATGCAGCTGTACCACGGAGGTACATCAGCTCACTTACCACCATAAAGCTTACCACCAAACACACCTGAATTTATGCTTAGCAATTACCGGTAGATTTTTTGTTGTTGTTGTTGCTTTGAGACAGAGTCTCCCTATGCAGCTTAGGCTGTTTTTAACTCACTTTGTAGCCCAGGCTGGACTCGAAATTGCAGCAATCCTCCTGCCTCAGTCTCCCAAGTGCTGGGATTACAGGCATGCGCCACCAGGCCTGTCTTCACTGGTAGAGTTTTGATATGAATGTGCGTGCAACTGATTTATGATGGTGTCTGTGCAGTCAAACCTGATGCTGATGTTCATCTTTATTGCAGCCCCTGTCTAGCACTAGCATCACCACTTCAGCTTCTCCTCAGATTATCAGGCTCTAGATTTTCATACGGAGCACACAGCCTAGATCCCCTGCAGGCACAATTCACAGTATGTTTCACATTCTTGTCAGAACCTAACGAAGCTGCAGATCTGAAAGGAGGGCAGAGCTCAGGCCACGCCTGTGATGGGGAGCAGCTGTAAGTACAGCTGAATCTCTGCATGCTTGCCCACTGCTCACCTCCTGCTGTGTGGCCCGGTTACTCATAGCCCGTGTACTGTCGCTGGAATGGTACAGGAACACCATCACAACGAGCAATTATGAACACAGAGGCAAGCAGCAGTAATGTACCCATTAAATGTAACTGTGGAAATTACCAGAGAGACGTTAGTGAAAATGCTCACAACTGATTGCATTCTATTTTAACCATGCTGCTCTTTCTAAATTGGTGCTAACACTTTCAAGGCAGTTTCTTTAAAATTTTGTGCATTCATGTTTTTCATAAATTGCCGCCGAATCAATTTGTAGCATTGCCTTTTATTCTAAAGTTATAGTGGCTTATATGTTTGATAGCAAATGACAATACTTTTACTAAGTAGTTCAGTTACAAAGGATGATAGTTATATTTGGCAGGCTGATTGTTTTTGCTTAGTTTTATTGCAATATTGTTTCATTAGAACATTTTCTGCCTATAAAATCTCTAAATCTGAGAACACTTGATTTTGAGTAAAATTGTTATTAAATAGTCTTATAAATAAATAAGTCATACTTTTTTGATTTAAGAATATTGAAATTATTATTATTAGTTATTTAGGAGCATAACTACTGTGGATGATTAATACTGTTTGATATATAATACTGTTTGATAATACTGTTTGTTTCATATTCTCTTTTAGCACTCAAAAGGAATGCTACCACAGTCCTTTCTTTTTTTTTTTTTTTAGATGTTACAGGACTTAAATTAGTGTCCAAGCTTCCTGTTCTGACCCTTCACTCTTTTCTATCCAAGGAACATTTTTTAAAAGAGCATAATAGAGAAAGACTGCAAAGATATTTTAAATGAAAAGTGAACAAGGACAGTGGTATCTTTAAGATAATTTTTTAAAAAATCTTACTCTTATTGGCCATAAATTTGATCAAGAGTTGCCAGTCTATGCACATTCAGATTTCAATTGCTCTAAAACAATCTTTTTGTTTTGACTCTCTTGACTTCGTTCACTTTAATGTTATGGTAATCCAGATATGTACCATTAAATATTTATTTATATTTATTCTAAAAATAATAATAATTTTATTTATATGTATATGTGAGTAAGGAACATGAGAGAGATAGAATAACAAAAGCACTGTAAGCATTATAACTTCCACAACATTTGTATATGTTCCACATTTAGAAAGTTATTTAAACATGTGCAAATGGAAGCTTTGAGTCTTGGTGACTTTTCTGTTACTCACAATATACTTTTTTTTTTTTTCTTTCCTGTACCAGGAATCAAACTCACTACCTTGCTCTTGCCAGGCAGGTGCTGTGCCACTGAGCTGAGTCCCCAGGCCCCACAGTATACCTTTTAACTGAAAGAATGATTCCAGGAACAAACAGAGCATGACTTAAATAACTGTCCTTAAATCTGAGCTGGCTCTTTGTAGAATTTTCTGAATTTAATCATTTAACTTTTGTTGATACAAAGGGGCAGAATTTATTTTGCAGAAACACATTTATAATTGTTTAGATTTGAATAGAAATGTTCTGAAAATCCATATCTCTGAAAAGACTCAATCATGCTTGGTAAGTTTGAAGTAAAACCCAAGCATGCAAATAAATAAATTTTATTTTCCAGTACTGCTGCTGCTGAATCAAATATGTGCTTTATTTGATTATATTGTTTGATATTTGTGTTGACAAAGATCTTTCAACTAGCAAGTATTAACTGCAACTGTTTAATAAGGTCCTGCAATGCTGATCAGTAGTTTTACTGTTTTCCTGGTTTAAACATAGCTAAAATCACATTATTTGGAACCACATTCTGCTTAACCTTAACGAAAAACATATTTTACTTAGTAGTGCTTGTAAATGTTTTTAATTACCATATTCAAAGAATCATGTCAATTTTAAAGAATCTTTTGCTATGCTAGGTATGAAAATAATAATTACTTGTTAATGAAATTTTAATGTGAGTGAATTTACACCGTTTATTTTAACATTAATTATAGCTGTGCACAATCTTATGTGTTCAAACTGTCATATGAATATTTCAAAATGTTTGATATGCCAGGTGACATTTCATTTGGTAAATTTGGTCACAGTATAGGCATTCAGTCTACAATAGGTGGAAGTGAAATGGTCAGACATGGGTTAGGCTCACTGAAGGGAAAAATGTCAAGGTTCAGAGAGACAGACATGTGACAGATGGAACCTTCAGCAAGATAAGATCAGCCAAGTTGGTTGATCCAACATCACAGGCGGAGTAAACCAAGAGGTGAAAATTGGGTAGCAAAGGCAAACCATGTTAGGATAAAGTGACAGATGGAAATGTTAGAGCAGATGCTAAGGACCCAACAACAGTCAAGCTAGAGGAATGAAAAGTGAATATTAGATAAAAAGCAAGAGCAGAAATTGAGGAACAAAACCAAGTTGTAGCATGAGGGGCTGCAAGAAACTCTCAGTTCCTCTTCCAGCTTTCTTTCAAGTTGATTTGTGTCCCAACCATCAGTTTCTGACATTAGCATCTAATCTACTCACTTTGTTGGCTCCTATATACTTAATTGAATTTCTTGCTTCATTTTTTAGCATATGATGGTATGGTTCCGCAAAAATGAAGGGAAAAATGAGATCCACCCACTGAACTGTGCAGCTTAGTCATTCTGGTGAAGCTATCCCCACTCCCTGACAGCTCAGAGGAGGAATCTCCTTTTTAGTTTGACCATTCCTGCAGAATGCCTTTTACAACATTTTCCTAAGGCACCTGAAAACAGTATGGGTGTCTCTAGGAAGAAGATAGAGAGTTGGACCTCAAAGAAGCTATTCTAGGCATAAAGCGCAACACTGTTTAAATTCTAACTTTTGCTTTTCTAAATTCAAAATAACAAATACAAAAGAAATGAAGGGAAATTAGTAGAGTCGGATTTTGAACAGATCATACTGTTTGTATATACATATGTGGCTTAAAATATTCCACCAGTATCTTATTGTCTTGGTTACTTTTCTGTCATTGCTAAGACAAGACAACTGACACCCACAATGAAGGAAGGAAAGGTTTATTTAGCTCACAGTTTGTGGAGGTTTCAGTACATACTTGGCTGTCTCCAAGACAGAGTGGCACATGGCAGAGGGCAAATGTTCATGGTGGCAGAAGACAGCAAGAGCAGCAAGAGCAAAAGGGAGGAGCAGCTCAACAAGCAAATCTCTCCTTCCCTTATATGCAAGATACCTGCCCCAGGGCAGGTGTAGCACTCACACTCATAATCTCAGCATTGGTCCATGAGTCAATCATAAACTCCAGAAGCCCACTCCATGACTTCCTGAGGCATTGAAGGGGCATCCAGACACAAATCATAACATTATGACCCTGGCCCCCCAAAGACTCATGTATAACCCTCTATGCAAAAGGAATTTTAGTCCATCTGTGAGGGTTGCCAAAGTCCTAAGAGTTTCAGCATTGCCAGAAAGTCCAAGTCCCAAGTCTCCTCCAATATCTAAAGCAAACCCTTAGCTCTACAAATGAACACTTAAACACTTCCAACATTCAATGGCACAGGATAAATATTATCATTCTGAAATGTACAAAGAGGGGGATAGAAAATGTTGGGACCAAAGCAAGTACAAACTCTATCAGGGCACACATTAAGTGCTGTAGTTCCATCTAGAACATCTGAAGCAATCTGTGGCAAACTGTGAGCTCCATGTGGCTCTTCCTGTGTGGTACTTCCAGTGGTTGTAGCTCCCACAGCTTCTCTCTTAGGCCTACCCTGCTCAATCCTTGCAGCTTTCCTTAGATGACACATATTCTTGGTTTTTCCAGATTTCTAGGTTGTCTACTACACCTTTGGTTTCACACTCATAACTTCACACCCTACCCTCTCAAGGGCACACTGCCTGAAATTGAGGTGGAAGCCTTCTTAACCTCAGAACTGTTACATTCTACATGCACCTAAACCCAGCACCACATGGATGATGCCAAGGCCTGCTGCCAGCTGGAGCAGTAGCCAGGCTTTCTTCTCTCTCGGTTGTAGTGACTGAGTGCCTGGCTTGCTGACACTCTGAACCTGATTCTGAGGAACAAATTCTCTCTACCACCTCCATTTTGGAACCTGGTGCAGCCATCCCTGCCATTCTAGAACATGGCGCTCTGCAACTTTCTCTTCAGAGCAAGGTCTTTCACCTTTGTAGTTTTGAGGCCACAGAGGGTGGGGACTTGCTGCTTCTTGTGATGCCCTTAGGCCATCTTTATATTTTCCCGTTCCTTCTCAGCAAATCAGATCTCCTCAGCTCTATCTTTGCAATCCACAGCTTTACTGAAGCTTCCTTTCTGACCAAACTCACAACATTTTAAATCATCCTGGTGGGCTCTTTGCCTTTGCTTCTCAACATTTTTCTGGCTAAAAGCCCCCAACAATAGCCATGCCACTATTTCAATATTAGACTGCCTTGAAATTTCTTTTTCCAGATTAATCAGTCTGCCACTCTTAATCTCACTCTCAGAAAGTCTCTGGACATGAGCAAAACATAGACAAACTTTCAGCCAAGCCATAACGCACATCATCTGGAGTCTAGCATCCAATGTCATCCTTCTTCCCAACCAAAACCTCCCAAGTCTTGACTTTACAGGCAGGATTTCTATCAACCTTCTGGTCTTCTAAGCTGTGACCAGTATCTCACATACAGAACAGCCTAAGGCTTGCCAATGCTACTCTTTCAAAGGACATCTCCAAACCTTTCCAAACTCTTCCCTCAAGCTATTCCCATAGGTTCTTTAACCACATGATTAGGTACAGTCACAGCAATGACCCCACCGCTGGTACCAAACTCTATCTTGATTACTTTTCTCTTGTTGCTGAGACAAAATACCTGACATCCACAATTAAGGAAGGAACGGTTTATTTAGCTCACAGTTTGTGGAAGTTTCAGTCCATACTCAGCTGTCTCCAAGGCAGTGTGGCACATGACAGAGGGCAACAGTTCATAGCAGCAGAAGATAGCAAAAGCAACAAGAGCAAAAAGGGAGGAGCAGCAGCAGAGAGCAAGCCTCTTTCCCTCCCTTATATTGTATTCAAGCTATCCACTCCAGATCAGGTGTAGCACTCACACCCATAATCCCACATTGGCCCATGAGTCAATCATAAAATCTAGAAGCCTGCCCCATGACTGCTTGAGGTTTTAGGGGAACGTGTGGACACAAACCATAACTCTTATTTTATGTGGAGTAGTGTACAGATCCCTTGGTAGGTTTTATAGGTGTGTTATTCAAACTTTTTATTCTAAGACTGTAAGCATACATTTTATACTATGATCCAATATATCTATATTCATCCATGCACCTACATACCTGAAGCAATGATATTATGAAAACTGTATTCTTAAAACATGCTGTATACTTGGATTTTTCTACTTTATCCTTTCCATTCTATTTCATTTAAGAAAATTGTTGGAACTCACTAAATTGATTTCTTCAAGACCAACAAATTGATTGCAGACCAGGATTTGAAAGCATGAATCTGCAACTTTATATAACTGATGCTTGCTAAGGCTTTGAGCTTGGTTTCCTCTACCTTACACACACTGTGAAGAGATTGCTATTAGCCTTCTTCTAAGTATCTGCTCAAGTTTCCCTGCTTCAGAGACAGTTCCCCTTATCACCCAGTCTGAAAAAGTCCTTCTTCACTCCACTTCTATGGACAATGATATTCACTTATTTTTTGCTTTATTTTGTGCAGGGATCATGGGAGAGGAGAGCCCGTCATCTTTTCCCCCCACTGCATCCTCACAATCCATGGTACTAAGGCATAGATATAGATAGACATAGATATATAGATGTAGATATAGACATAGATATATATCCACATCTGTTCCAAAATCAAAAAAGCTTATTCTACAGTGAAAAATGAAAAATGCCAATTTTGGTCAATTTGGGAAGGGTTATCAGCATGTAATTGTGCTTTTCTAGAGGTATGGCTGCATAAGCAAGTATTACCAAGAAGTTTTGCATGACCTAAAGTTTATACACTTTGAGAACTTACATACTTTGAGATTCCCAGTAAGAATAGGAAATTATAGCATGTCCTTCCATTGCTACCCAATAGAGAAAAAAGTGTTGTGGAGAAATGGCAAAATGATAGAAGCTATTTATATATTTTGAGCTAATTAGTAGTATAAATAAGCACATCTTTTCAATAGTTCTTGACTCTGCAGTGACTAGAAAACAGCGTTAATTCCTTTCCTCATATTTAAATGTTAAATTCAAACCTTACTTAATCTCTACATTTCATTGAGCAGAAAAAGTTAGAAATTTTGCATGACCTAAAGTTTATACACTTTGAGAACTTACACACTTTGAGGTCCCCAGTAAGAATAGGAAATTATAGCATGTCCTTCCATTGCTACCCAATAGAAAGTGTTGTGGAGAAATGGCAAGAATTATAGCTCCAATTAATTAGAGTAGAAAATCTCTTTTATGCAAAGTTGAGAAGAATGTGTGAACCTCTCAGGCTGATGTTAGGAGGGTAGAGAGGCCACACAAATGAGAAGGCCGAAAATATTCAAGCTTTGTTCACTTCAAACTATATCCAGCTTTGCTTTCTAGGGACAGAGTTGGCTTAAAAATATTTTTTTTCTTCTGCAGTAAGACAAACCTAGTGCAATGTCCACTTGCTGAACCCAAATGCACCTTGTTCCATTCTCCTTGGGATTACTAGCATACTACTTTAATAAAAACTGTATTCTCCAAATCTGCCCTCATATTTTGGAAACAGAGCTCTCAATTCATCCTTGGGCTCATTTTATTCATACTGTATGCATTTAGTGATTTTAGTTTCAGAAAGGAAATGTATTTTTTATTTATCGGTGGCAAGGGCCTCACTTTCTCCCCGACTCCACCTACCCTTCTACAGCATCTAACTCAGTTTGAAAATAAAACACGTACAGCTAGAAAACACCAGAGTTACTGCATGAGAAAATGTGAGAGGGACTAAACCAGACAACAATAATTAAAGACTTCCTCAAATCTCTCAAGAGTCACTGAATGATTGATAGAATGTATATTAGTTTTCCAATGTTGTTGCAACAAATTACTGTGAACTTAGTGGCTTAAATTACTACATATGGTTATTATCTTATAGTTCCCTGAATCAAAAGTCCCAGTCAGATCTCACAAGTCTAAAAAGGTGCTGGCAGGGCAGTATCCCTTGGATGCTCATGGTCAGAAGCCATTTTTTTGCTTTTGCTTTGTTTTGTTTTCCATCTGTTAGAGGCTGTTGCATTCTTTTACTCTTGATCTCTTCATCTGTCCTCAGAGTTACAAAATTGCATTTCCCTGATGCTATTTCAATGGTCCTTTCCTCCTCTGATGACAGTAAAGGAAAGGATCTCTACTTTAACAACCCATCTGATTGTCCTGGGCCCACTGGAAAAGTCCAGCATATCACTTGATTTTCAGGTCTTTAACTTTATCATATTTTGAAGACTCTTTTGCCAGATAAGGTAACAGTCAGAAGTTAAAGGGACTCACACCTCGACATCCTTGGGTGAAGGTCATGATTCTGCTTACTACAGTAAGTTGAAAGATCAAATTTTAGAAAGATAAATCTGAAATAGGTGTAGCAGTAAAGTTAAAAGTCATTGAAAGCTATCAGTGTTATTTAATTGAAGTATTTGTAGTGGGAGAAGAAGGTTCCTTGTAAAAGATATTTAGGAAAGATTGACAAAGAAAAGCAAGGAAAGGAAAAACCTACTCAGCAAGGAGGTTAATGGTAATTCCATTTGTGAAGATGGGGGTTACTGGAGAGGATAATGTATAATGAGTTCATATTATAAAATTGATTTTTGAGTAGCCTGTTGCTAGACACAGGTGTGAGTCTCTCTGTCCTTCTTTTCAGTCCTGGCCTTCCTTCCAGCCATCACACCTCAGTGAAAGGAGTCACTGGTGAGGAGGTAATATGCTATTTTTCACAACCCTTAGGCTGTAACCAGTTGTTAGATCTTTCTTGCATATCTCTGTCTTCCTGAAAAACCACTTTGAAGATACGACCATGTATTACAGCAGCCACTGATATTTTCCTACTAATCTGTACAGAACTCTGTAATGTTTCTATTGTTCCTATGCTATTTCATAAATAGATGTATGTTTATTTTTATTTTTTTATTTTTTTTGGTTTTTCGGTTTTTCTCCAGTACCAGGAACCGAACTCATGACCTTGTGCTTGCCAGGCAGGCGCTTTTGCCGCTGAGCTAAATCCCCAGCCCCAGATGTATGTTTATTACTATGTGTTTCCTACAACAACCATTGATAATAGTTAATGAATATTCAGTTGGTCACTCATGTATAGCTCTATTTATTTTCTTGAGAAACCACTTTGAAGATACCAAAGTATGGTACAACAACCGTTGATAATAACCTACCACTTTTGTATGTAACTCTCTATTATTTTCTATTTGTTTTCCTGAGAAACTCTCTTGTAGATAACAATATGTAAAACAACAACCATTGATTATTTCCTACCATTTGTCTGTAATTCAGTAAGCCCCCCTGTTACTATGTTATCCTTTCACTCTTTAAAATAGTAAAAAAAAAATTGATTTTTGGTCCCTATAAAACTTAGTGTTACATCTGAGAGATGCATACTTTTATGGGACTAAATCTCAAAAAAAAATGCTCTACACTAGAGACTTTGACTTGCATATATTCATTCATTCATTAAATGTTTTTGCATATCTCCAAAGTGCCATTTGTGGATATAGGAAGGGGGAACAAATCACGCACTATTGGAGCTGATCTAGAGTCTGGTTTTCCTGGGTAGGTATCATGTGCTGGCAATAAAGCCAGGTATGCACAAACAGACTTTGAAGCCAGATTGCTAATGTTTGAATCTTGATTGTGCTACCTCTTAATTGAGTAACTTTCACCAAATATAGCCATTCATCAATTTCCTTTCCTGTAATATGGGCATAATTGTAAAAGTATGTTTTTCTTAGTGCTGTTGTAAGTTAATAAATGTAAAACTCATAGAACAGGACTGACACACAGTGACATTTAAGTAAATACTAATTATAATTATGGACAGAATATTGCTGAAGGATGAGTTTGGTTGATCCAGGTTGGAAAGTTATGGATAGGAAATAGAGAGGGACAGAGAGCCTCAGAAAGTAATTTCTTCCTCTCAGTGCTGTCCTTTGAAATCTCTCCTTCCCAGGGTGCTCCTCTGGAATGTTTTTCTAAAAATCACACAAGGTAAAAAAAAAAAGTCTAGGGGGCTGGGGATTTAGCTCAGCGGCAAAAAGCGCCTGCCTGGCAAGCGCAAGGTCGTGAGTTCGGTTCCCGGTACCGGAGAAAAACCAAAAAAACCAAAAAAAAAAAAAAAAAAGTCTAACTCCTGAAATATCAATTTGCAACTATGTTACATCCTTTTAACTAGTAAAGCTCAGCATTTAAATTAAAGAGTAACAAAAAAGAATTCTGTAGAATTTACATATCTCATTCTAATAGCTACTATATATTTTACTCCTGTCCTCATAAAAATCTCCTTTCTATTTCTTTTTATCATATGGGCCCAACTTGTTTCTAAGTCTACAATGAAAGTAATTTCTCAGAGATTAAAGAACAGGGAGTGGTTGAAATTTGTGCTATACTACACATGAATGGGATGTCTGCCGGTTTTCCATATCAGTACCACTGGTCAAGTTCTGTCTCAAAAAACATAGTAGGATAGTAATTTGATTTAAAAAATTTGTTATGCTTATCTTTACTTTTACTTTTGGAATATGGGTTTTTTGATCATCTGTGTTATTTTCATTTTCCAAGAAAAGAGGATCTAGAAAGTTATGTTATCTCAAGATGAAGGCAATAGGGTGAAATTCTTGACATACTGGCATACCTAACTTCCTTTGTGCCCAGCACTATAAAAAATGCCATATGTCACCTCCTTCTGATAATCATTATAAAGGCAGATATAATTCTCATTTTAAAAACTGGGAAATAAATAATAAAGCAATTCTTAATAATGGGTGTAGCAGAATTCTGTTACCAAAGGACATTTGGAAAGCTACGTGCAAACAGATATAAGTAAAGGTGGCTGTGTATGTTTTATGTACCTCCTGTGCTCATATGTCTGCTTTACTGTCACACTGGATTTCAAAACACAAGTTCAAAGATGAAGTTATGAAGCATCTCAAGATGTTAACATCAGCGTATAAATCCAAGTATAGTGACTGTCTCAGTCACAAGGGCCTGTGTGACTGCACAAGTCACACATCCCTGAATCCTTTAGATTTAAACAAAGCTAACTGAATGTAAAAATCATTATTTTTAAAGGCTCATCAAAGCATCACTTTTTTTTTCCTAATGGAAATAGTGTTCTTTTCCCATTATTTTTTCCTCAACTAAAAATATAACCCCTGTTAAGATTTGTGGTTTGGTATTTGGATCGTGAGTAGCTGGTTTCATTATCATCTGCCCCAGTGCTTTTCAAATTATCATAAGAGGAAAAGATTTTTTTCCTCTCAATCCATCACTAATTGATATTTTTGTAAAATATAAAACATGCATTTAGATATTGTCAAATTTCTGTGAGAGCATATATGCCTATTCTGGATTTTTGAACTCATCTCAATGCAGTTTGAGAATAAATTGTTTGCATACCACACATAAAGTAGCACTGATCTAGGGGGTATCCCCAAACTGCACTTTAATTGTGAAGATAATTCTTTTAAATTTTATTCTCCAGTGAAGAACTGATTAGAAATATTGTCATAGCCTTTCAATTCATTTCTCAATAATAGGGTGATGGATACCTGTTATGTTTCCATTGTATTTTCATCATATTAAATATTACTAAAGGATTTTTCAGAAAAATAAATTATTGAGAATTAGATGCTGCTAATGATTGACTTGAAATATTTTCTTAAAAAATAAGATAATGGTAAAATTAATAAACTGATAAGTTCAAAATTAATAATTATAATAATTTTTAGATGGTATTGACAGGTACAGAAAAAGATACAGAGATACAAAGAAGAAAAGTTAAAGAGCAAGTTAATATTTAATAAGATCAAAAATGTAAAAATACTGTCTTGAATATAATCTGTGACTTCCTCTCACTTTTGTGTTCTCACCAATCTCTTAATCACTACCCAAAGCCTAACAATCACCGAAAATGTAGGGAAAGAGAAGGACTTCCAAAAATTCTTTTGAAAGTAAGTGCCAAGTTGGATTAATTAGAAAGGCTTTCTCCTAGTCCACAGAAGACTAATTTCTACATTGGTTCAAAGATATCAGAGTGACTCACAATTTTACATCTCTAGCAAATTAATTTTAAATTTAATCTTCAGAATTATCCTACATTTCAGAGATTCTTCAAGTCAAAGTAACATTAAATTGATGGTGTTTATTTTCATACTGCTTAGCCATTTACTTTTGTAGTTTAGAAACTTCAAACTTTAGCTCTTTCTGGGTTGACTTCACCAAGTGACCATAGCTCTTTAGCCCTTTTGGGCCCAGAGGTCTTTTCCTTGTCGGGCAAGAGCTGTGAACAGATCCACTTCCTCATCTCTTGTTTTCTAATCCCTTTTTCTAGATTAGGTACTGTGCTCGGTGCTGAGGTTATAACAAATATGAGAAACTGATATGGTCTAGCACTTCTGGGGCCATACAGATTTGTATGTATGTGGATATCCCTTTGGGGGTTGTATAATCTAGCAATGGTTTAAAGCTTACTAGATATTATCCAAAGACCAAGCCCACATGCTTGTGTGGAGTGTGAAGTGTCCCTTACAAAAGTAACTTATTTATTCATTCATGTATTCAGCCTAAAACTTATGAGTAACTCAAATGCTTCAAACAATCTTCTACATCTTTGGAATACAAAGATAAAATTTCCTCTGTTGTCAAAAGTTTTACATTCTAAATATAAACCAAAATAAGCCCCTCACAAGAATAATTGTTAGAATCAAAGGATACGTAGCACAATGCAAAGAATATAACACAGCCAGTGCGTTAAAAAGTGAAATGGGCTCTCATACCTGAAATTGGAAGATGAATGGGAAGTACTGACAGTCATGGAAGCTGCTACCCCACACACATATCGCCTTTTGATCTTGTTCATGGTGCTAATGTCCTTATATTTTAGTATTTTGTAAGCCCGAAAGAAGGAAAAAGTGCCTTCCTCCTACTGTTTAAGAATGAAGATTAAATAAGATACACAGATAATAAGTAAATATTAGTTACCATTTGTTATGGTTTATATCTTCATACCTGGCCTCCAAAAGCATCACGTGCTCATAGAGGGGACTTTTGGCAGGTACCAGGATGATGGGGACCTGATACCAGGGGATTAGCCTGATGAGTTGATAGCTAGATGATCTCCAGGAAGGGGTTTAACTAGGAGTGTGGCCCAGAAAGACCCATTACCCATCCTACCCCCTTAATCTCCCTCTCTCCTTCCCACTACCATGCCATGAGCAGTTCTCTGTGATGCCCCTCTACCATGCCACTCTCCCTTAGGGCCAGCTGACTATGGACTGCAACCTGTCCAAACCAGGTGCCAAAGTAAACCTTTCCTCCTTTACACTGTGAGTTTCAGGTATTGTGTCTCTGAGTACAGAAAGTAACTAAGACATTATTTTCATTTGGATCATCTTTATCTTGTTTTATTTCCCTGTTCTTCATTAGATTTGTGAAAATTCTTTAAAATATTTTTCATTGCTTCAAGAAAAAATGTCTCTTGATATATTGATCAAATAATATATTGTTTTATGTTTTCTACTTCATTAAATTCTCTAATATTTTTTTTCTTGTGATTGACTTATAAACTATGAGTGTTCTGCTTAGTGCATTAATTAACCTATTTTCATCTCATTTAATAGTGCAAAATAATGTTACAAATTTGTCTTTCACTATTGCTTTAATACTGTCATATAATTGTGATATGTAGTACATTAATGTTCATTAATTTATATGTAGATATTGTTATGTTTTTAATTTTTTCTTTGACAAAATATTTTTAGATAATGATTTAAATCTTTAGTTGATAACAATTTTGCATTTCTGTTATTTACCCTTTTTCTAGTGAGACAACATTAAATTAATTTTAAGACATTTTGGTCAGAAAACATGGCATATGCAATTTCTACTTTTGTAATTCACTTAGACCATTTTTGTTATGTGGAGTGTTTCCTTATACAGACTATAGATTTTGTTAATAGCATAAATTTTGGTATGCAGTTATTATACTTGTGTTATGATTATTTGTCAATTTAGTATCAAAATATCAAATTCATCTAAAATAGAATCTCAAAGTCTTAAATCTTGATTTGATTTCCTCTTGGTTTAAATTTTACTTTTAGGAAAGCATTTCTGTTTTAGATATGTTGATTCTCTGCTAATGGTTAAAATTTCTGTCCTGGTATGCCTTCATTACATAATATCTTGCCCACATAAAATAATAATTTGTGCCCCCATATGGTGGTCTTTGTTTGAAACTTTGTTTCCTGAGAATAAGTAAAATCATGTTCATTATTCCCTTCAAATTTCTCAAATAGCTTTCATATTCTTACTCCCTATTGAGAGAAAGCATGGAAAGATAAATATAATGTGAATAGTTTCTCTGTCACAGCTATACATATGAGATCTAGGAACATTTTTCTTCTGTCATTGTCATTAAAATTTCCAGTGGATGATCACCCTTAAAACATGATTATTTGCTTTTAGTTTAAATTTACTAATTTTTCATTTACCTTATATGAGATCACACTGGACCAATAAAAATGTAGTATTAAAAACTTTTTTTTATGACTATTAGTGATTGAATTCTCAAGGTGTTACTCATGGGGAAGAAAACTATGTTAATACAAGAAAATATATGTATAGTCTACACATCTAAATTCTCATTAATCATTGAATTTACCAATCTAATACAATAATTATGTATTTATAACTTACATAATTCTTGATTACTTATAGTAACAAAAGCATTTCTTCTAATGCTTAAAAACTTAGAAAAGTGGTAAAATATTATAATTTGTCTAATTATCTTCATTTTTATAGTTAACATTAAAAATGCTCAAAAGCAGTGAACCAGAAAATTACAGAAGGTAGCGGGACAAGATAAATCTCTAATACAGTATGTGCCTTTCACACATTCTTGAATAATAAATAGAAAGAAAAACAGAAACTGAATTCCTAAACTATTCCCTAAACTAATTCCTTATATCACCACTTCTAAAAAACTTAATATTATTACCAGAACTGTGAATAGAACTTACACTTGTTGATTTTATGAGCTTCCCTTTAAGAAGTTCTAAATTGGTATCTTTACTTTCCCAAATTGGGTTAACACTTAGTGCTTCCAAATGCTGACTTGGATGGATTCTTTGCTACAGAAAATGAGCGTAATGACAGAATGAAGAGAAATGTTTTATCATGTGTATATTTAGATAGATAGATGATAGATAGATAGATAGATAGATAGATAGATAGATAGATAGATAGATAAGACAGATGGGAAGATGGTACTGGTGAAAGCTAAATAGGTTGACACTGGATAAACTAGACATATTAAACTATCCAGAGAGAGTTTGTCACAAAATCTAATCTCCTTTGTGTTTCGTGCTGTCTCTGGGAAAGTTGTCATTTGAGTGCTTGCCATTGGATTTTGTGAAAGAAATCTTCAGGAGAGAGAAAGAGAACAAAGCTATGTCTGCAAACACAAATAACTAAATGTAGAAGAAAGTGAAACTACTTAAGTAACAATATTACCTCCCCAAGTTGCATGTATGGGCTTCAGGTGAACATATACGGGTTAACCAGATAATTTTCTCCTTTTTAAGGAATAAGAATTATTGACAAGTAGCTTGTTTTTGTTCATGTTTACAGGAAATAATGAGGAACTTCTTCACTTATTAGGAGTCTGTTTAAGATATGAGGTGTGATTAAAAATTACACTGTGCTTTTAAATTGTTTTAAGAAGTTATTGCAGTAAAAGACACATCGCACTTATCCCCCATGAGGTCCTCCTCACTTCACACACATTCATCTCATCATTCTTGCCACTTCCTGAAGCAGTTCTGGAAGTGCACATTCTCACGAGTGTCTTTGGGATGTTATGACTACCTCAATGTTCTGGATCAACTCAAAACATTTAACTTGCACAGTCATTTTTACTTTGGGGAAGAGCTGGAAAGAGCTGGTGCCAGATCCAGTGAGTAAAGTGGGTGCAGAGCCTTGGATGGTACTCAGCAGTGGCATTCACTGCATTTTTGATGACACCACATAATAATATGCAACAGGACTTCCAGAGAGCGGCAAGAGGGATGGGATAAGTGCATTCCAAATGAGGGGGAGTATTTGGTGAGGAGTGAGTGGCCATCTGTCTTTTACTGTGATAATTTTTCAAATTTAAACATTCACCGTATATTTCAGTCATCCTTCTATGTCCAAGATATTTGATCTGTTGATGCTGTAATAGCAGACAGCCTGCCTTTTCTTTATTTTTCTAAAGTCCATTGTGTATGTTGAAGTCAGACAACATGACTGTATGAGATACATAGTTAGAAAATGGTTGCATAGTAAAACAAACTAAAATATTTCACATGGTTACCCATTTTCTTGAATTTGCCACTAGCAGTGGAATCCCGGACAAGGCAGAGTTAGATAAGTCTAGGGTCCTGTCTTTGTCCATTTGTGCTGCTATAACAGAATAGCACTGAATGGGTCATCACAAAGTACAGAAACTCTTCTCAGAGTTCTGGAGGCTGGAAGCCAAGATTAAGGCGCCTGCAGATTTCCTTTCCTGGGAAGAGCTACTGTCTACTTCCAAGATAACACCTTACTGCTGCATCTTGCAGAGAGGAACATTGTGTCCCCAGGTGGTGGAAAGCAGGTGGGCAAGATAGCCAAATGCGACATTAAACATCTTCCATGTGAGAGAGACGAGGCCTCCTGGCCTAATCATCTCTGAAAACCCCCACCTCTAAGTACCATCACACTGGCAGCACCTGAATTTTGTTGGCACACATTCATTCAAAGCATAGCAGGTGCCTTCTTATTCTAAATGTTTGTTTCCCTTCTCTGAAAGTCCCAGTTTTATCCACTTTCTCACTCACATCATGCCCTGTCTCATTCCTACTGCCACCTTTGTCCTCTGCATTCCTTTGATCCTCCTTTCATCAGTCCATCTCAAGTTTTCTGTAGCCACCAATAATTTCACACAAGTGCACTCTGAGGATAGTGAGCTGGGAAGAGAAGAGGGGAGATAGCAAAGATCAAAAGCGAAAACATCCTGACTTAATTTCTGCACCAGTAGAATCAAGAGTAGGAGCAAAAAGTTGAAATACTGTCTCATCTAAGTACTAACCAGTAGCACAATGGTACAGTCTTAAAATGTGAAATAAAATACAACTTTTTTTTCATTCCAACTGATTTATGTACTTTATGGAATGAGAAGAAATAATAAATAGTGTGATTGCTTTGCACAGAAAATAGTCACAAAATTTGTGGTCTTTTCAGAGGTCTTTCGAGATTTTGATAATTAAATGATAAAACATAAAACTAAATTCTGAAATAACTTAAATACAGGGCAATATTCTCAAGATTTGTCCTTTTCTCTCAGACTCTCACTAGAGTGCCGTCATCAAGTTTTTATTTCATTGGATAAGTCTCGCGCTTCTCTTAAAATTCACATTTTTAAAATCGGTGAATTGAAAATATTTACAAAGAAGGCACATGAACTCTTCTCGGCTGCTGGTTGATCATTCAATATTCACGAACACTTCGTTTTTATAATGGGGCAATAACAGGATGTAATTGATCTTCTTATTTCAAAACTGGAAACGCAAAACACTTTGAGTTTCATACAGTTGTATTCTGTTAGGCTACTACAGTTAGTCAGTAGGCAAAAACTTTTCCCATTGCCCAGAAGGCAGTACCTTCTGTGAATAGTTGGTTTAGACAAGCATTCATTGTTCATAGGGCTTGAGTTCTCGCTGAGCAAAAGCTACCGCATTATAAAGATGCCAGTTTATTTTTTTTTTTAAGCTTGAATGTTTCAAAGCTAGAAAGGAACTCTCACTGTCGAGGCAGTCATGAAAGAAAACCTCTTTTCACAGCCCCTAGAACAAGTGGGTGAAGGGAGTGAGAGTAAAAGTGCAAAACTGGAAACCTGGCTTTTTTCCAAGAAAGCAGAAAAAGCCACCGTTAGAAGAAGTAATTGAACACTTTGGAAATCCCTTTGAAGACCTAATGCAGTGGAACTTTTTAAAATGAATAAAAGCTAAATGCATAATAATTCCATGTAAGAAAATATAAATGAATGTTGTAAGTACTAAGTAATGAATTTATAAATGTTTAATGTTGTGAGCCCAAGCTGTACCACCCTTTGAGAATGTGTGCTAAGCATTAGAAGCATTGCTACTCAGAAAAGACAATTTAAAACCCTGGCAGTTTCACCTCTTGCTATTTCTGTCTTGTTTTCTTTACTTAGTTTATGGTGATGATAATATCTACATTGATTATCGTTAAGTAGAATTCCGTGCACTTGAAAACTGGATTAAAACATAGGAGAATGGTAAAAAGCTATTCGACTTAACTACAAAATATCTCACTCATTCATATCGTGACTAATGACATTTTAAACAGTCTTATGTATTGTTTAAAAATATGATAGCATTACATTTGCCTGGAAAATATAGAAATAGATTTTAGCTCAGTTAATAGAACACACATTATTAGTTTTGAGTATCTTGCCATATGTGTGTTTTTAAATAAAAAGATATGGAAATCTTTAATATTGAATGAATTTTAATATAAAAAGAGATGTGTATAAGACAATGAAGGTTGAGATCTACAATGGAAAAATCCTAGCAGTGTTTATCATGCTCAAGCAGAATGTGTTTTTTCTTAAATAGTATATAAATTGTTATACATTTAGTACATGAAGTAAGGCACATGCAGCCTTTCCCTAAATACCCCAAGTTTCTTTGTGTCCATTTTCCTTAGACTTATTATCCATCTTGATCTGTGCTGACTCCACTTGTAGGAAGCTGGAGGATGTTAGACCTACCAACAAAATTCACTTCTACATGTACACCTACCAGCAGAAAAAGGTTTTATTTTGGAGCAGTGATTTTACTCAGGACCAAGGATGATTTTACTGTAGGTAGCGGAAGGGTTATAGCTACCTACAATATGGATATCTAAAGAATAAGAGTAATTGATACGGTGGAGCGTGGCAAAATCTTGAGTCAGATAATATATTTTTTTTTGAGACAGGATCCACAGTGTATTCCAGGATTGCCTCACACTCACTATGTGGCTCAAGCTGACCTTGAGTTCACATAACCTTCTTGCCCCAGATGCCCAAGAAAATATAATTGTAGAATATTAAGGTTAGATGGTATTTAAAAAATTATCTAAAGCACCCATTTGTTTCAATAAATCATTAATTATTCTGATTGGTGTTACCTTAGAAGAAAACTAATTTCTAGTGCTTGTTTTGAATTCAGTTTGTGAAATGATTTCTGAGTTTGTCCAGCAATGTACAGAAAAAAGTCATCTTTTTTTCAAAGTATGAATATAAAGCAATTTATAAAAAGCTGTTTTATTTTTGTGAGTCATATCCTGTCTTTGCAAACAGTTCCTAAATTAGAGTCATCAAAATAGTCCACATCATAACAGCATGGTTGGAGAAAGCTTACTGAAGTGGATATTCTGAGTGGCATTTCAGTACTTGTGTAATAGTCTCATATATCTGTAATCATACATTAAATGCAGTTTCAATACTGAAAAAGAGACATAAAAACACATTTTTGTATTATTTGCGTAGAACAATGGCCTAATTTTTTATTAATAGATCTCATCTTGTGAAAGTGGTGCCTGACAAATTGCCATCTTCCTTTTACTTCATTATCTCATCACAAGGAAGATCCTGATCTGAATTAAAGCTCTCTGTTCAGTGTCAGATTGAACAATATGAATTAAAGTATGCAGAACTTTCCCTTGGAAATAGGCTTTTTAATACAATATCTTTTAATCCCAGAAGAGTCCACAGAATATTAATACCTCATTAGATTCTTCTCATGTTTCAAAGAATATTTCAGTAATAACATTTACATATTTATTTAAATTTAATTATACAACATATAACACTTAGAAGCAGTACATGCATGCAGAAAGATTATTTTGAGTTGGTGTCTTTAACATCATTAGCATATTAATATATTTTTAAAGCAACAACTTGAGTATTTAAGTAAACACATCATTTTGCTTATATGAAAGTTTATCTGGAACCAACAACATACTTAACTTTCACAGAGACCTTATTAACTGGGCATTTATGCACGTAATGGATGAAATTCAGTTAATAAAAAAGACCACATGCAATGTTGAAATGGAACATTTAAGAAAGTAAATAAGTGCTGCAACTGTATTTTGTTTTGCTTTGCTTCTACAAAACGTTATAAATGGAGAAGTACATAGGCCTCTGATTGCATGTTAAAATGCATTTTATATCTAATGAGCATTAAAAATGCTCATGAATAATCCCATGGGATTTTATTAGGAAGTTGTAGGAATGGGAGAAGACATATGGGTCCTTGTCTGACTCATTTAAAAATTTGCCTATTATAGTACATGAATATTAATCTATTTTATAATTGTGACATTGAAACAGATTCTGCAAGGTAAATCATTATAGTATTTAACAACTTCACCCATTAAAGATGAATTTACTATCTATTATTTTTAAAATATCTCAAAATATTGCTTTAGCGCTTTTCTCTTTGGAGATGGGTAAATTTAAAAAATGAAACTACGTGTTATTATTTTAGATGTCAGTACTGCTTCAGGTATTTTTAATATTCCTAATTTCTTAAAGATTTAGTTTTACAAGCATTCACTTTTTATTACCCTCCATTATATATTTGCCTTTGCCAAAAAGCATCAAACTTTTTCCCAGCATCTTACAAATATGCCAAGTTTCATGAACATTTATGCTATGTGTATTATGCTATATACATTTTTTTCCTGACTTTGTTTGGTTATGCTAATTTCCACCATGGTTTTGAAATCTTTCCTTCTCATGCTGATATAGCTACCTGTCCATGCTTTATATTTATATTCTTCTTTCGATCTGGGTTTTGCTATGCTACATTGTTAATACTATTCATCTAGTAATCCCTTCCTCTCAGGTGCTGATTGTATAATCACCTTTAATCATCAGCAAACTCCAACAGCTTTGAGCCTGTCTTGTTTTACTGTGGTCACCCTCCCAGAATACTCCTCTGGTGGAGATAAAAAAGAAAAAGTAAACCAGTGTCACTGTTAAGTTATAGAATAGAGAAACACTATTGCATATCTGCTAGCCAGAGATACGATTCTGTCTTACTTGATCCGAACTCTGGAAATCAAATTGATCTTAGTCACTCTGATGGAGTGCTGAATTAATTTAAGAGTTCAACTTATAACTATGCCACTGCTATAATAATGTTTCGATAGTGTTCAAACTGACTTCAGCAAATTATCTCATTTAATGCTGTGAAAGAAGGTGTTAAACTAACCGGCTTATTATCCCTTCACTGCCTTTGTGAGGAAACGAAAGTCTGGACAATGCTGAAGCAGCGGGGAAGGGAACCTGTACTTAGTACAATTTCATTGCTACAAGATAAATAACCGGATCTTCTGGCAAATGAACTAATGATATTGCAAAAAAAGGCTTTATTCATGGAATGCTCTTAGCATTATATTTGTGGTTTATGGCTGTTTATGACAAACACAGAATGTGTGGTTTTAGGCAGGCTTGTAGGGTACTGAATCTTGCCGGCTATGAGGGGTATTGAATCTATATATCTAATAACCTAAATGCTCTGCTGCTGTGTAAGACAATCTAAAGCCAGTGATGCACTGTAAGATCACAGATAGATGAGGAGACTAGAACTATGAGTGCACAAAGTGGAGAACAATCAACTTGATCCTTGGGCAGAGAACGTTAGAAGGATTTTGCAGATGCCAGATCCCTGCACTGCACACAAGATAGATGCATCCAGGTACCTCAGCCAATTTTATGGACAGTAGGAAATTTTAAAAAGGCAAATATACATTTATACCAGCAGAAAACTCATACGGCAAAATATGTATAATTAAACCAAAGACTAAGTAATTATTTCTGTTACATAAACTCATTGAAAAAAAACCCCGACATTAATAAGGTGTAACTGTTTAAACCAACAAACTTTTGGTTACATTACCCAGATTATCATATATCTGGGTCAGTTTACAACTTACTGTAACACAATTTCTGCCAAACTGCACAGGAGATTTAAGGTTAGGGTTCTGAAACTGTGTCTTTCCAATGGAACAAATACTTCATTTTTGATAACTCAGAGTTACAGGAGAAGCTGCTTGTCCATAATGGCTATCCGTAACAGGAAATTCATTGTACATCTCATTGGGTTTCTGTTTGATTCATTGGTTAGGGGACTGCTTTATTGAAACAATTTCTCACTATGTAGCCTGAGCTGGCCTCAAATTCATGGTCCTCTTGCCTCCTGCCTCAGCCTCCCGATGCTGGGATTACAGGTGTGTGTTAGCATGTCGTCTGACTCAGTGTTGTTATTATCCTGACATGTGACCTGGTTTCATGGGAAGTAAGCATTTATGGGCCGAGTACTGAGACAGAGCCTATGTGCTAGGAGAGGGAGCTGAAAGAAGGTTATGGAGAACGCGGTGATGAAGCTTGTGGAAAAGGATGTGTTCCCTTTAAGCATTCATTGTATCACATGGGTGGTCCCCAACAGGGTGTGAATGATGTGTGGCTGTACAGCGACAGCAAAGAAAAAAATGAAAAAGGGTTACCAGCATCATTAGAAAAAGGGAAAACAGCGGAATCTTCACATTCCCTATGGAAGATGTTGGCACAAAGCCTCCACTTTGAAGTAACTTTCCTTTGCCTCCCAGCAATCCAGTGATCTAGATTCCAAAACATGTATGCTATATATAAAATAGTTCTAATGTTCAAAATGATTGAATCTTTAATAAGTTTATTTCGTTCTCATTCTTGTCTTATTTGCAGCTGAGGTCCAACCCTGTTCTTCCTTTTATCTTTCACCCTAACACATACCTGCACCTCACCTTGGTCTTTATTAGCTGCTCTACACACGAATGTGTAGGAAATGCTACTGTTGACAAAACCAGTGATCTAGTCCCATAGCCAAAGCAGGGAAAAGATAGTTTTAAGTTTGTGAAGACAGATGATTAAACTAAGATAGGAGGTACCACTTGACCCAGCTGTTTCCCTTTTGTGCATCTTCCCAGAAGAATTAAAAATATCATACCACAGTGATACATGTACATCCATGTTTATTGCAGCCCAATTTATAATAGCTAGATCTTAGAAACAATCCAAATGCCCATCAACTGAGGAATGGATAAAAAAGATGTAGTCTCTTTTATATAATGGAGTGTTGCTCAGCCATCAAGAACGATAAACTGGAGACTTTTATAAGCAAATGGATGCAACTTGAGAACATATTTGTAAGTGAAATCAGACGCAAATGTGCAAACATCATATTATCTCCCTAGTGTGAGAAGCTGAAAGAGTAAATGTGATCCAAAATGTACAATAGATATTGTAAAATGATTAGAAACTTCAAAAGGAAAGAGAAACTGGTTTAAGGGAAAGGAAAAAAGAAGGAAGGAAAAAGCAAAAGCAAAAAATATGTATATATACCAAAGACAGTTAAAATAGTTATACTATTAATTTCTCTCAGTTCAGTGAAAAGATAGGTTTGTGCTAATATTGTTTGGACAATTAAATGTTAATATCATCTAATCTGAGTAACTAATTTAAAGATAACAATATGCAATGTATTAACCACTGTTACTCTCCTGTCATATTGTTTTAGAATTCTTATTTTGTTTTTGTTTCTTTTTCTTTAAAATAAAAATTTAAAAAACAAATATGATTAGAATACTACTTCTCAAAATGTTTGTAGATCTACTATATCGAATCCCATAGAGTGTAAAAATGCAAACTCCTTAATTTCACATTGGATTTAGGGAAGGGATCAAGAAGACTTTTCTGAGTAAATGGTCCATGTGACTTCAAAGAACAATGATTTCTGCAGGGAACATCAGATAAGGTGTTTCAGAAAAAAAATACTAGTGTCACATGACTTCTTTTTCTACAAAAAATCTTGGATAATTTATAACAATATTTTGGGCCTTTGCTTCCTCATCTGTAAAATGAAGCAATTGAATCCAATCACCATGGAGAGATTTTCCAGTCCAAACTAGTATAACTCATTTCTGCTCATCTAGTAAATGCTGTAAAATGTGTTACCCATGCAAACTGTGCTTTCTTAGAGGATTTACCCTATAATCTTTCCCTTCTTACTCTGCTCTGGGAAGCCTTCTATGGCCACAAGAGCAATAATGCTTCCCACGTCATTTCCCTTTAGAAGATATGCAGGTTAATAATCCCTGCAAAACTGGTATAAGCCTATTATGTTTAAGTTTCAGTTACAAACTGCATGCCTAAAATGGTTCATTTCAGCATTTGTGTTTTAATCATAAATTACAAAATTTGTAGGAAATTCTCAGTGCAAAGACTTAACAGTTATGGGCTACAAGCTAACAGATAGGAATAGACTGTTTCATAAGACAGTGGCACATGACGGTGAGACAAATGTCAAGGCAAAGTCATTGCAAAGTCTGGCCATTTATCAAAGTGCGCACTGAATGGGAGTAGGACACATTTATCAAGCAACTGTTCTAGTACAAAATTTCTATCTTTTTCATCCTCGCTAATGTATGATTTAGATGCTGTCATTTCACTTGCCAGATGTTTGTGTAGTTAAATGACTTGGGTCATTGTTATATTATATAACCTTGACTTTTGAGTGATTATTGTGCTTAGCTCAAGAAATACCTTATAGTAAGAGAAAATTAAGAAAGTTAACTGGTTTGGCTTAGCTGTAGTTTCTTTCTTCTACTAAGAATATTTTTATGGGCTTATCTTTAAGGTGACTTAGCATGGTTTTCATTAAAATGCACACCTAGTAGATTAGCAGAATAGAAATTCAAATCAAAGCTGAAATGAAGAATTATACTCAAAGATATTTTAACATAAGCATAAGGATTCTAATGAATATATTGATTGCTCTGCAAATCTTACTCCTGACTGGTACAGACTTTTGCACTGCAAGTGTAATACTTTTATTTGATACTGACAGCTCTATTGCCACTTATACTCATCACCATTTATAAATCAGTGTGATAAAAAGACCATTGTTTCCTTAATTTAACAGATTCTCTCACCTTCAAGCAATGAATTTGGAATCCATTTAACTTCTTAGACTGTGGGAACACAGAGCTAAACTCCCTCAAATGCACAGTGAGTCTCCAGTAGTTAGTAAACGAAAGCATGTGAAAATCATTATGTAACTCATACAAAAACATATACTTCTATTTCTCTGAATCATTTAGGTGTGATAATAGCTGGAGAAAAGACATAACAAAACTGTTCTTCATTCCACTCCCTGCATACTCAAAGCAGCTGAGTCTGGTTACTTCTTTCAGAATCTTGCCCAATTTCTAGATCGTACACCTTTATTCTCTTTCAGTTGTGGGAGTGGCTGAACAATAAACATTATGGATCCTAAAACAGAGATATCTAAAAATTGTTTGTTTCCTCCTTTCCTTCCTTCCTCCCTCCCTCCCTCCCTCCCTCCCTCCCTTCCTTCCTTCCTTCCTTCCTTCCTTCCTTCCTTCCTTCCTTCCTTCCTCTATTAATTGCTTTCATCATTAATTTGTGGGTTCAATTAAAACTTATTTAATAGCTTCCACATGTGGGTTGTTCTATATTGCTAAGGTAAAAAAATATGTAAGGCACAGTCTATCCCTTCCTTCCTTCCTTCCTTCCTTCCTTCCTTCCCTCCTTCCTTCCTTTCTCCCTCCTTCCCTCCCTCTCTCCCTCCCCTCCTGTCTTCTTTTTAGGAACCATGACTGCTCCTGTTTGCTCTTCTATTTAAGTTTTAGAATTAGCTTGTCAAGCTCACCCTCCCTCCCTTCCTCCTTTCCTTCCTTCTTTTTTTTCCAGACAGGGTCTCACTTTGTAATTCAGGCTATTCTTGAACTCACTCACTAGGTAACCCATGCTGGCCTTGAACTTTCAGTGATCCTCTTGCCTCAGCCTCCTCAGAAGTGGGATTGCAGATATGCTCTATCACACCTGGGCTTTTGTTTGCTCGTTTTTCTTCCTTCCATTGTTGCTATTTGGGTTGCATTTTCTGTAAATTACCCACTAAACTTTTTGCTACACTTCCTTTGTGGGGGTATTAACTTTTTTTCTTGTTGATATCTTCCAATCCTTTCTCAACTGTATTTGTAGAGAATATTTTCTTTTATTTTGTGACTTTTGTGTTTATTCTCTTTACAGTGTTTTTAAAGAACAGAATCACTTAATTTAACTGAACGTATAAATTCTTTCCTCTTAGAATCTGAGGATTTTTGTCTGTTGTATTTCTTTTTTTTTATTTTAAGCAAAAAACCTAACAAAACAACAGCATGAAGACAAAAACAAAAACAGTGCAACCATTTTGAAGATAACATTATGTCATATAACAACCATTGTTAATATCCTATCACCTTGTTTTGAAATTCTGTATCCTTTTTATTGTTTTCTATGCTGCTTTGTTTTTGCATTTGTTTTGTTATTTTGTTTTTTTTCTTTTTTTGTCCTTTTGAGAGAGGGTGTCATTATGCAGTTCACGCTGGCCTTGAGCTCACTTTGTAGCTCAGGCTGGTCTCGAACTTGCAGTGATCCTCCTGCCTCAGCCTCCTGAGGGCTGGGATTACAGGCATGCACCACCATACCCCGCTCTTTTCTCTTTAAAATGAAAAACAAAATTCATATGTGTATTTCTTTATTAAATGTTTCCTCCACTTTGATTTTTTTTTAAAGAAATTCTACCTTTACTATCTTATGATGTCCTCTAAAAATTGCATAGCTTTGTA
>NW_004955411.1:22175373-22230605 GCF_000276665.1 Chinchilla lanigera
AAAATGATCTAGTTAGCTATCTATATATTAAACTTGCATATGCATCCTTAGGTAAGAGCAAGTAATAAAGTTCTACTGGAAACACATAGTTAATTTAGGGTGAGAGAAAAATGGGGAATATCAGAAGTATAATAAAACTCTAGACTACAAAATATCTTGTATATATTGCCAGGGAGTTTTAATTTTATCCTGTAGAGAATAGCAAGTCATAGATGATTACAAACAAAAGAATAATAGATCATGTCTGACCACATTGCAGGCATCATAGAAACAAAATACTAAAAGCAGAAAGTCTTTGCTACACATTAAGAGCTGGGGATTGCTTGAAGGAACAAAGGGTACTAGAGGTGATAAGAAGGGCATTAGGCCTATATGAGAGACTAAACTGACAGATCTTGGTGAATTATTTAGGGATGTAACAGGAAGGAATGATGCAAGGATGATTTTGCTTTTTAGCTGGGAAACAGAATTGTTAGAAAAAGACTTTGTGATTTGATTATAAAGCTATTTTCACTAGTTTTTACTTTATCAAAGTACTCAATTTATTCAAGTTCCTCATGCCTTATTTTTTTTGTAAAACAAGTATAATAATTAGTATTACCTTGCAGGATTGTTAGGAGAACTAAATAGTCTTTTATGTGAAATCCTCCTCAATTAGTTTCTGGAATATAATGTATTGAATAACTTTATTGTTTTTATTATTATATTATGATTATCATCATACAGCATCCCTGCCATCATTATTGTGATGTCATTGAAGAATTCCAACAAAGATGATGTTTTTGAAGAAAATTCAATGAATCTCCCTTTGGATTAACCAAGCATTCTAGTCAGTCATCTACATGGAAGTAACATTTAGGTCATTTGAAATATAGTTCTGGAAAGAAAAAACAGAACAGAAATTTAGAATTCAACATGTAAAGGTCATGTCTAGGGCTATATATTAATTTGAGTTGCTCAAATATAAAATATACAGAAAGAAAAAGGAGGATTGAAAACAACCACCCTAGAAATACTAGTTTTTATATAGCATGTACAAATGTGCCATGGTAATCTCTTGAAAAGCAGTTGTACAATGAAATAACTTGGGTAGAAGCACAGAATAGTCTAAAAGCCTCAGTAAGAAACAAGATGAAGAACACTGCATTATCGATTTTTAAAAA
Organism: Chinchilla lanigera; assembly: GCF_000276665.1. NCBI lineage: Eukaryota > Metazoa > Chordata > Mammalia > Rodentia > Chinchillidae > Chinchilla > Chinchilla lanigera. The sequence goes on from NW_004955411.1 coordinate 22,176,537, forward strand.
TATTAGTGCTCATTGAAATTCATCAAATAATTGTTATGAATTGACTTTATAATTGAGAAATAAATTTTCATCCATTCCTATCACATCAGTCAGCATGTGCATAAATTAAAAATAAGTGTTAGACTGATAAACAGCTTAATTAATGTGAAGTATCAACTTTAGAATTCAGCGGGCCAAATTTTTTTTAATTCAACGATTGTTATATTGCATATTATTGTCTTCAAGTAATTGTTCAGATTACTAGATAGAAGCATGCAAAATTGGTCAAAATCTTAGCTATGTTGTGTTTATACATTTTTTTCCCTTCTCTCCTTTCTGTCCTCCCAGGTGCTTTTTCTTTTTGAGCAGCTTCTTTAGTTTTCACAATATCTATTGTACCTTCAGATTTTACTTACTCTTTTAGGTTCTTACTCTAGGGAGACAATACGATGTTTATACATGTATGTCTGATTTATTTCACTTATGAGTGTGGTCTCTAGTTGCATCCATTTACCTACAAAAGCCTCCAGTTTATCTTTCTTTATAACTGAGTAATACCCCGTTGTATAAAAATACCACATCTTTTTTATCCATTCCTCAGTGGATAGGCATTTGAGTTGTTTCCAAGATATAGTTATAACATATTGTGCTACTATAAACATGGGTGCACATATATCACTGTGGTATGATGTTTTGAGTTTTTCTGGAAAAATACTCAGCAGAATAGCTAGGTTCCATGGAATCCTAGTTTACTGAGGAATCTCTAGACTGACTTCCACAGTGGTTTCACCAGTCTACACTCCCACCAACAGTGGAGAAGTGTTCTGTTTTCCCCACAGCCCCTCCAGCATTTGTTATTGGTTGATTTCTTGATGACAGCCATTCTTTCTGGGGTGAGATGGAATCTCAATTGTTTAATTTGCATTTCTTGAATAGCTAATGATGTTGAACATTTTTTCATGTATTTATTTATCATTTGTATTTCTTCATCTGAAAAGTGAATTCATCTCAGATGCCCATTTTTGAATTAGGTCTTTCAGTTTTGGGGGCCTGATTTTTTTTAATTATTTATATGTTCTACATCAAAGCCATTTGTCTGATGGATAGTTGGCTAAAATTTTTTCACAATGTATGAGTTCTTTTTACTCTGTTGGTGATTTATTTTCATGTGCAGAAACTTTTCAGTAAGATGAGATCCCAGTTGTTGATTCTTTAAAGTATTTCCCATGCAGTTTGGTTTTGTTCATGAACTCTGCCTAACCTTGTGTCTTCAATATTTCTACCTGCTTTCTCTTCCAGTAGATTTAATGTTTCTGTTTTAATACTTAGATGTTTAAGCCTTGACTTTAGTTTGTGCATGGTGCTACACATGGGTCTAGTTTCAGTCTTGTGGTAAGCCAGTTTTTCCAGCACAGTTTGGTAAAGAGTCCATCTTTCTTCCAGTGAACTTGTTTGGCCCCTTTGTCAAAGATAAGGTGGCTAAATGTGTTTGTGGTTGTGACATCTTCCAGTCTGTTCCAATGTTGCTCTGGTCTGTTTTTTGCCAATACCATGCTGATTTTATCACAGTAGCTTTGTAGTATAATTTCTTTTTTTTGGTACCTGGAATCAAACTTAGGGCCATGCGTTTGGCAGGCAGGTGCTTATGCTGATGAGCTATATCCCCAGCCCTGTAGTATAATTTTAAATCAGGGATTGTGATGCCTCCTGCCTTGCCTTTGTTACCCAGGATTGCTTTTCATATTCTCAGTTTCTTCTGATTCCAGATGAATTTTAGGGGTATTTTCTCTAGAACTATGAGGTAAATTAATTGTATTTTGACCAGGATTGCATTGCATCTATGTAACAATATTGGGCATTTGGACCAAGCTGTTAATGGAGAAATGAGGAAGGTTCTTGTGTGTTAAAACATAATTGTAGAAATTTTCTTTTAAATGAATTGTATGTCATGCAGATTTGCTTCCATTCTGTTATTTACACAACTGTGAGAAGTGACTCAGCCAGTGTTGTCCATGGATGGAAGAAAGAAACCACTCAAACATGTATCGAGAACTCTAAAAACTAATTCAGGAAATTATAAGAAATATAATAATTACTCTTACATTATAAGGTTGTTAAAAGAATTAATGAGTCAGTACATGAGATGCTCCTAAGTTTTTTAGTCAAATAAACAGCCTAGGTACCAGCAAGTTATAATCTAAAATTCCTACATATTGGTAATAAACCAATGAAATTATAATGGAAAATGATTCTAGTTACAGGAATATAAAATATTATGGCTAAAACTTACCTAAATAAGAAATGAATGAAACCTGTATTTCACATAGCTTAGTGGAATGAGTAAACAAATTTCTTGAATAAGAGTATTGAAAAAATTCCAGTTTTCATATATATATATATATATATATTATATAAATATGTATATTTGGATTTTTGAGACAGAGTTTCACTATCAGTTCAGGCTGGCTTTCAACTCACTACATAGGCTTGTCTCAAACCTGCAGCAATCCTCCTGCCTCAGCCTCCCAAGTGCTAGGATTATAGGCATGAACCACCACACAAAGAGTTTTAATATTAATTTCAATTGCAATTGCAATAGAACACTTTAAATCTTAAAATTTACCTAAACAAATCATCATAAAATAAATTTACCTAAACAAATTATCATAAAATATATTTGATGAGCAAATAGCTAAATAAAACTAATTTCTAGTATATATTAAAATTGTTAAAATTCAAATCAAATTTTAAAATCTCATCATAATTTATGAATTAATTTTGTTATTCATTAATCAAGAAATATAATATTTGCTTTCTCCCTGCTCTTCACTTTTTTATTTTATTTTTTATTTTAAAGAGAAAAAAGATAAATAATGAGACCAAGTTTTGAAACTGGATTTTGTGTTTAGTGCAACCATTATAAATGAACAAGGGCTGGGGATATGGCTCAGTGGCATAGTGCCTGGCTGGCAAGCACAAGGTCCTGAGTTTGATTGCCAATACCAAATATATATATATATATATATATATATATATATATATATATATATATATACACACACACACATATATCTTGTATATATATGCATATATACAAGAAATTTTATAGATGGTATAACAGTTATCAGAATTAGTTCAAGTGGCAGAATTGTGACAGCAGGTGTGTCTTACAGACAGAAATTGAATGTAGGTTAGAGGCCTTATTTGACCAGAGGAGACACTAGCTCAGCTCCCTAAGTGAAGAAGTAGGTGTGCCTATCTCTGGGAGCAGAGTACCTCAGCTGAAGATGTTCCACTTATCTCGCATGTGATTCTATGTTCTGAGAGGCATTTACTATGAAGAGGATGAGGCTGAAAAACATGATGCAAAGTTAAGAATTTGTTAGTTTTCACATATTTGCTTTGATATGATTCTTAATCATTTCTTTATTTTCTTCATTCTAATAAGTGATCACAGAGAAAACACTTCTCCAAGTCAAAATTAGTTTTGCTGATGGAAACTCAACTATTTATGAGATAAAATTTAGCAGTCATTTTTGGTGGAGAGTGTGAAGAGCACTAGAATGCAAATCTGAACACTTGGAAGCTATGTCAGTATAAACAAAACTGAACAAGACTCGCAGTTGTTCCAGTTGTTGAAAATATAAAACAAAGACTTTGTTTTTAAATTATTACCAATACTTCCTCTGTCTCTAAGTTTCTATGACCATAATTTCAGTAATAGTGTCTGCACAGTTATAGTAATACTAATTATTTTAATTTATTACTACTATTTAGGTGTGATGCAAAATGTTTTCTAAGGATTGTTGTAATTAACACTTGGGATGACATTATGAAATAAATTAAATTATCACCTTTATTTTATAAAATTAACCTTATTGGTACACTTTAGATATATAATAATGATCAAAAGTATCATAGGGTATTTGTACCTGTACATAATAAATCTTGATGCTCTTTCCCCTTTCAAGCCCTTTATTTCAATCATTCTGTCCTTCCTTTTAATTTTTTTTTATTTTAAAGAGAAAAAAACTAACAAAACAACAATGGAGATAAACACAAAAACAATCATCTTGTATGGTGAAGCTTTGTATCATTTCCAATGTTTTTGTTTGTTGTTGTTTTTACTTGTTACTCCCTTCCTTACTGACATAAATTTTATTTCCAGTTTTGTCTTTTATTCCCTTTTCCCCCTTTTCTCTTCCTTCTCTACCCCTCCTCCCTCACTTGTTGTGCTTTCAGTTTGAAAATTTCCTTCTTATTTTGTAAATCTACCATGTATTTTGGCTCTTATTTAACTTTTTGGTTTTTCACACCAGGAAACCCATGCAATATTTAAAGATGTGCATCCAATTTATTGGACTTAAAAGTTTGGTCACAAGGTCCATCCATTTACCAAAAAATGTCTCACGTCTACCTTTTTAAGGCAGAGTAGTACTCCATTGTATATAAAAACCACATTTTCTTTATCTGTTTATCTGTTGATAGGCATCTGGGCTATATCCAAGATTTAGCTCTTATAAATTGTTCTGCTATAAACATGGGTGTGCATATACTGCTGTGATATGATGCCTTTCATTCATTTGAGAATATACCATGAAGGGGAATAGTGGGATAAAAATGAAACCTGTAGTTTTAGTTTTTTGAGAAATCCCCATAATGTTATCCATATTAATTGTACCAATTTACATTCCAAACAACTATTAGGAAGGGTTCCTTTTTCTGCACAGCCTCACCAGCATTTGCTAATGTTATTTTCTTGATGATATCCATTTTTGCTGGAGTGAGATGAAATCTAAGTGTTCTTTTAATTTGTGATTCTTGAATAATCAGCGATGCTAAACATCTCTTCATATATTTATTTACAGTTCATACTTCTTTAGCTGAAAATGTTTATTCATTTTAGATGCCCAATTTTGGATTGGATCTTTTTTTTTTTTGGATTGGATCTTTAAATTTGGAGGTTCTGATATTTTTGAGTTCTTTATGTATTATAGATATTAGTCCTTTAACTGGAGAATAGCTGGTAAAATTTTTTACCCATTCTGTGGATTGTCTCTTTACTCTACTGGTGGTTTCTTGCATTATGCAAATCTTCTTGACGTGATGAGGTCCAACTTGTTTATTCTTTGTAGCATTTCCTGTGCAGTTGAGACTTTGTTTATAAAATCTTTGCCTGCTCTTATGACTTCAAGAGTTTTACCTATTCTGTGTTCCACTAGATTAAGTGTTTTTATTTTAATTTTTAGATCTTTGATCCATTCCAGTTTTGCTTTAGTGCATGATGAGGGATATAGGTATAGGTTTTATATTTAGCATGTGGAAAGCCAGATTTCCCAGCACCACTTATTAAAAAGCCTATCTTACTTCCAGTGAAAGTATTTAGCCTCTTTCTCAAGAGAAGGTGGTTGAATGTGTTTGTAATTGTTTCTACATCTTTTATTCTCTTCCACCATTCTTCAAGTCTGTTTTGATTTTGTTAGTTTTTTTGTCTTGTTTTGTTTTGCTAGTACCATGTTATTTTTATCATGGTAGCTTTATAGTGTAATTTATGTCAGGGATTGTAATGCCTCCTGACTTGCCTTGTTCCCCAGAATTTGTTTTCTGTTCTAGGTCTCTTCTGGTTCTGTACAAATTTTAGGGTTGTTTTCTGTAGTTCTTTGAGATATGCCATTGGTATTTTGGCTGAGATTGCATTAAATCTGCATAATAGTTTTGGAAGTATGGCCATTTTCACTGTATTGGTTTTGCCTGTCCAAGAACAAAAGATATCTTTCCATTTTCTGATATCCTCTTTGATCTCCTTTTCCAGAGAACTGTAGTTTTCAATGTAAAGGTCTTTTGCTTACTTCATTAGATTAATTCCTAAGTATTTCATTTTTTGATGTTATTCTGGAAGGTGTTGTTCCATAACTTCTCTCTCGATAACTTAGTTGTACACAGGAATACTATTGATTTTTGAGTGTTAACTTTGAATCTTGCTATACTACTGAATTTGTTTATTAAACCTAGGAGTCCTTTAATAGAGTTTTTGAGACCTTCCATATAAAGTATCATGTCATCAACAAATAATAATAATTTAACATCTTTCCTATCCTTAATGCTTTCATTCTTTCTCTTTCCTAATTGCTTTAGCTAATGCTTCCATAATAATATTGAAGAGAGGTAGTGAGAGTGGGCATCCTTGTCATGCATTTAATGTTAGACTGAAAATTTTCAGTTTTTGACCATTCAGTGTGATGTTGGCTGTTGCTATTGTTTAGATGACCTTCACTAGATTGAGATAAAGATATTCTATTCTGATTTTCTGTAGAGTTTTATTATGAATGGGTGTTGGAGTTTTGTCAAATGCTTTTTCTGAATTTATTGATATGATCACATGGTTTTTGTACTTGGTTTTGTTCATGTATTATATTTGTTGATTTGGGTATGTTGAAACATGACTGCATCCCACCTGGAATGAATCCAATTTGATCTTGGTGTGTAATTTCCTTTATGATGTACTACCTTCTGTTTTACAGTATTTATTGAGGATTGTTGCATCTATGTTCATTCAGGAGACAGGCACATATTTCTTTTCAAGACTGTACATTTTTCTAGTTTTGTTGTCAGGGTAATGCTTGCTTCCAGGAATGACTTTTGGAGTATTACTTCCTTTTTAACTTCATTAAAGAGTTTGAGGATTAGTGACATTAGATCATCTCTCAATTTATAGTAGAATTCAGAAGTGAGCCCATCAGGACCTGGGCTTTTCTTTGCTGATATTTTTAAAGTTATTTCTGCAATTTCATTGAATGATAGTGGGTTTTTAGAATTTTTATATCTTCTTGATGTGAATTTGGAAATTCATATTTATCTAGGAACCCATCCATTTTTTCTGTTTTCCATCTTATTAATGTATAGTTTCTTAAACTAGGTATTAATGATCTTCTGGATTTCTTCAGGATCCATTTGATTTTACCCTTTTCATTCCTAATTGCATGGAAGTGAGTCTTTTTCCCTTTTTTGATAAGATTAGCTAAAGATTTTTCTGTTTTATTTAATCTTTCAAAGAGCCAACTCTTCAATTCATTGTTTCTTTGTATTGTTTTCTTAGTCTTATTTGCATTAAATTTTGCTTGCTAGGACTGCTTTAATTTTGTGCCATAAGTTTTAATACACTGTACTGGCAATATTGTTTACTTGTAAACACTGCCTAATTTCTGCCCTAATTTCACCATTGACACATTGGTTGTTTAGAAGGATGCTATTTAATTTCAATGTGTTTGTGCAGTTTTGTGGTTTGTTTTCCCTTTGATTTCCAATTTCATTGCACTATGATCTGGTAATATACATGGGATAATTCCAGTTCCTTTGCATTTATTTAAGCATATTCTATGGCTAGCATGTGGTGTATTTTGAAGAAAATGCTATATGCAGCTGAAAAGAAGAATGTATATTCTGTTGTTATGGAGTGGAACACTCTGTAGATAGAAGATATCTAAGTCCATTTGTTCAAAGGCATGGTTCAGATCTGATTTATCTTTGTTGATATTTTGTCTAGTTGATATATTTGTGACAGTGGAGTACCAAGATCCCCTATTACAATTACTATTTATTTAAATTTTCATATCCATGTATGTTTGTTTTATATAGTTGAGTGTGCTGGTATTTGATATATATATATATTTATGATTGTTATCTCACCATCTAGGATTATTTCCTTAACATGTAATGATCTTTTTGTCTCATTTGGTTAGTCTTGACTTGAAATCCCCTTTTTCTGAAAGTAGAATAGATATCCCTGTGTTTTACCATTTTCCTTAAGCATGGTGTATTTTTTCCATCCTTTGACTTTCAGTCTATGAATTTCTTTTTGAGTTAAATATGTTTCTTGTATGCAACACGTTGTTGTATTTTGTTTTTGATTCATTCTCCCAATCTATTTCTTTTGATCATTGAGTTGATAACCTTTACATTGACAGTTATAACTGATATGCATTGATTTATCCTTGTTATATTATTTTCTGGCTGTTGATTGCCTTTATTTCCCCTCTGTTTTAATTGCTTGCCTTGTTTAGTGGAACTATTCTATTGGGAGTCATGGAACTGCTGTTTTCATTGTCTTTTTCTAGAATAACTTTTAAGAGTCCTGGAACTTTTAGGAGTACTGGTTTGGTGGTCATAAATTGCAAGTATTCTTTATCATGGAAGTATCTTAATTCTATATCAATTATTTTTGTTTGGTTTGTGTTTTTTTGGTTTTTTGCCTTTTTGAGACAGGGTCTTACTATGCATTTCAGGCTTGCCTTGAGCTCATTTTGTAGCCCAGGCTGGTCTCAAACTTGCAATGATCCTCATGCCTCAACCTCCCAAGTGCTGGGATTATAGGTGTGCATCTATATCAATCTTGAAAGATAATATTGTGGGGTACTTCATTCTGTGGAGGTTTTTTCTTTTAGGGTTTGTAATACTTCACCCCAAGTCAATGATCTCCTTGACTTATGAGTTTATTTTGAGAAGTCTGCTGTGATTCTGATGGGCTTCCCTTTATATATACTTTGTTTCTTTTCTCTAACAGCTTTTAATATTCTGTTCTTGTGCTGTATTTTTGTATTCTCTATTATATGCCTTACTTTACTTTTTCCTGTTATGGCTATTTGGAATTCTGTATGTCTCACTTACTGTAGGTCAAATTCTCTTCCCATGCTTAGGAAGTTTTCTGCTGTTACTTCTGTGAACAAGTTTTTATGTCCTTTGTGCTATCTTCTGATCTTGTGCTATTCTTTACATCACTTATCAACTTTTGGATTGGTTTTTGTGGTCCCTTTCTAGTTTTTAGAAGTCTTTCATTTGATGATCATTAACCACTAAACTATCTTCTAGACCTGATATTATGTCCTCACATTGGTTGATTTTGCTTTGTATACCTCCAATGAAATCTTAATCTGATGAATGTTTGTTTGAATCTGCTTCATAGAATCCAGTACTTTCCTATGTTGGACATTCGTGGTTTTCCTCACTTTGCTAAACTCCTGTAATTTTTTTTTTATCCGTATCTACTCTACATTTATTAGCCATATCCTTCATTATGGTCATCATCTCTTTAGTTATCTGTGAAATTATTTCTGATATGTTTTTTCTAGAGATATGTTCATCTAATTTGTTATTATCACTGCTACTATTTCAGAAAGTTCAGGTGTGTGACTTTTGTTTAATCTCAGTGTCACCCTGATTTGCCTTGTGAAAGCTGGAGGTCTGGGAGTGCATCTTGTTCCATTTCTTCTCATTTTCTATTTTTTAAAATTTTTAACTTTTTCTGCACTGATGCTTGTAAATTCCTTCTGGTAGGAATTTTCTTATCAATATCAAGACCTCTTTAGGATACGACTACTCTTCAGAGATACTTTCTAAGTGTAGCTGGCTTTAGGTTTTGAATCTTTCCCAATATCCTGGTTCTTCAATATATTAGGGGTGATACTTTGCTTCCTATTTGATCCAGCACCGAGGTCTTTAGCTCTGGACTATGGCATTTTTTCTAACCCCAAGACAATCTCTGTATTGGCATGCAAGGAAGAACAATTATGTCACCTTGACCAAAGTAGAACAATCAATAATAATAATAACATTAAGCTCAGTCTAGAAAATGACAAATAGTGGTAACTGTTCATTTTCCACCCTTAACCGTAGGTACAAAATTTATAAATATGTATCAAAAGCTAAAACTAATGAGAAAATTTATATAAAGTAAATATCCCCTCAATAGGGTGATACTACCATCAGAGGAGAAAAGTTAAAAGTGTTAAGAGCAAAAATAGAGAAAGAAAAGAAGAGAAAGACATTAGAAGCAATGGTGAAGGACAACATAAGATTACTCAAGCTTTGGGAAGCTATTGAAAAAGACTGGAGGGAAAGTAAGAAGGATATAACAATCAAGAAATAAACAAAACACACAAAAAAATTGAAAACGATGTTCACATTCATGAAAAAAGAAAAACAAACCATCAATTAAGAAAAGCAAAGAAAAACAGATTGTTCTGTGATTTGAAGACCGTGGTTATCATCTGGAATCTATAGTTTTATGATAGTGTCCAATTCAGGGCAAAGGAGGCCCACAGACCCCATATCCATTCTGGATGATCTTAGCATGTCTTTAGTCAGATTAGGGCAGAGTGCTGGATAATCCCAGAAATCCTGCAGTAGGAATATGGAAGGGTGCTGATTCTAGTGCTTCTAACTCCACACAAGTTCAGGCTAATCTTGACTTCTGATTGTTGGGGTTGAAGTTTGAATTTTCAGCCTACAACATTCTGGGTATCTCTTGTTAGCCTGACCTTAGCTCCCTGTCCCTGGATTTCTCCCAGGGTTGTGATTCACACAGTTACTGGGAGACCTGAGATCAGTCCAGTCTATGGTTGCTCTTAGTCCTGAGTTTAGTTGGCCCCTTTCCAAATTGGCATCAGGCCAAGCATCCTCTCCAGGGCTGGAGTTGGTCATCATCTGCTGTAGTTCACAGCATCCATTGCTCCGTTCCCCTGGTGCGTTTCTCCTTGGAGACCTGCGGAGTTACCCCCTCCGCCCACTGTGTCTTTATAGATTGGAGCCTTCTATCTCATGCCATGAGTCAGGAGTCAGGGAACCTCCTTTTCCTGTTTGACAATCATTCTCTCCACTTTTCCTAGCGGCTCCAATTCTCCCTTCAGATCCTTTTTGGGTCCAAGGGATCTCCCTACCCTTTCTTTTCCTCCCCAAATTGTTATATTCCAGTTTATGGATTTTGAATCTTGAAGAGGCTGATTTGCTGCTATTTACCACTGCCCCATCTTCGTGGAAGTGTCCAGCTTTACTTCTTAATGAGGAAAAAGGTTTAGAGATACTCATTACCTTGTAGAAGATTAAATCTGTGCAACCAACAGAGTGAAGATGCAAACACAATTGAGTACAAATCCAGTAACTCGGACCTTTATACTGCACTCTCTATTTCTTATTTCCAATTGATGTCTTATTTCTAAGCAATCAGAACATATAATGTCTGACAGCAAGCATGTAAATCGTACATTAAATATAATAATAATGTAGAAGTTTGTACTTTACTGCCATTACTCTCTGTTGTATCTGGATTGTTTTATAAATATGTCTTTGTTGAACACACTGAAAGACAGAAAATTTCTTCTTCCTTCTACCTTGTTGCTGGGATTTTAATAAGTAGGAAGATCATTTCAAAATTAACAATTGTTCACCAAACATAATTTACTCCAACACTGGCATGTACAGCAATAGGTATGTAAGTTATTTTTATATTGTCCTTTTCTCAATTTTTTGCAAAAAATCCACATTTTTTCTTTTGGAATAATGAAGTCAACTGGTAAATGCTTTAATGACAGTGAGTATTTTTTTGAAATATTCAGGTTTGTACTATATTTTAATAGCATATTTTCATGCAAGAAAAACATACAAATGCAGCTAAGTAAAGTTTATGATTATTCTGAGTAGGAATAAATCTGGATGACAGATACCAGTGTTTTGAGCAGATCACACTTGTGTATCACACGTAAAGACTAATTTTGCAGGTAAATGTCATAGCCAGCACATGTAGGCATTGGAGTTACAAAGAGAAAGCAAAGACCCTTTCTACCTTAAATTTGCTTTAATCCAGCTAGAGCACTATGCACTACTTCAACAAACAATAAGAAAGCCACACAAATCTTTTGCCTTGGAATGAGGCACACAAAGCAGCACATTATTTCTACCCGGTTATGGTGGAAGGTCAAAATAAGAAATTTTACAGAGAAGGTGAGATTTAAACTTCTTTTTGAAGAAGGATAAAAAATATGAAGTATAGAAAATACAATAAACGTCCAGGTCAAGTGGAAGACTAAAATCTATGAGTGTGCAATATGCCACAGGTTATAAGAAATGCAGGTTTAAATATAAATAGTAAAATCAAGTTAAAGAATTGATTGAGCATCCCCAATATGTGGCTATTGGTTAAAATCTTACCACAACATGGCAAGCAGACCTGCAAGAACAGAGGCTGGAGAGGACAGTGGGAAGACACAGAAATGTTAAGGGGCTGGTAGAGAAGACAAGCTGATAAGGTATCATACATGGTCCACTCTCACACTGATCCCACCTTTATGGAGGCTGTCTTTCCAGTGCTGCCTATTCTTAGCAGTGTAACCTTGAACAAGCCTCCTCTTGGCACACTTCTGCCTTCTGTGTAATAAGACTAGGGAAGAGAGAGATTAAATCATTTACTCCTATCCTAGGTCCCCAAAGGTAGTAATTGATTTTTTCAAACTAAACTAAAACTCCATTTAAATTTTCAAAACTACAAAGTAACAATATGCATTGTAGCTTGTTTACTGATTCAAAATTTGTTATCTGCAATTTTAAAAAAGAAAGAATCTTTACTAATGAAAACTGCAATTTATTAGCACAGATGCTTGATAGAATCTCATCCACCTCTAAAAACTAATTACTGTGTTATTTCAGTGATTATTTGCACTAGCTGGTTTTTAGTACAAAATATACTTCACTAATCCAATCCTGAAAACATGTTCTGCTTGACTACTACACAGAAACCTTTCCTACAATCTTACACATAAAATGTAATGATACCTGTTTTTGTTTGTTTGGTAAAACACAAAAAATGCCATTTAACATCAGAATTATTTCTTACAAGAAAAGTAAAGTACACCACGAAAATAAGACTGAGTAGTGACCATGAATTTCCAGAATGAGTCTATTTATTAAAATCTAACTAGGAGTCAGTGTTTTAATTATAAGACTCTTGGAAGGAGCTAAAATTAGCTTTTTGGTGTTTTACTTTTTTCTTTATACAAAAGGTAGAATCATAACTACTCTTACCTCCTACTTAACAGAAATTTCCTAAAAAATATTTAAAGTCTCTTTTGCCCTTTTGGTTTTGAAAACAAAGTCACTCAAAAACACTGTGGTCAGAAATAAGAATATTTTTCAGAATAAAATTATGTTCACCTCAAAAAATTTGATTTTGTGAATAAATCAAATATTTAATTGTATAAAATATAACCAATAGATCAATTAATTTTCAGGCTCTCTCTCTCTCTCTCTCTCTCTCTCTCTCTGTATACACACACACACACACACACACACACACTCACACTTGGAACCTCTGTTACTAACAGAAAGTTTCTACAGCGTATAAGTCAGAAATACAACAAATGTTTGCTGTGTTAAGGACCAGTTTTTTGAAGCTTTTTTGAGTTTTTTTGTTTGTTGGCTTGTTTGTCTTGGTACTGGGAATCAAACTCAAGACCTTGCATTTGCCAGGCAGGCGCTCTGCCACTGAGTCTTACCCCCAGCGGTAAGGACCAGTTTTTAACAGTGGGGAAATAATCAAGGTTTCATGTTCAGCTTGGATGTCCTAGAAAATCACTGACCATCACTTGATGCCAAGAAACCTGAAAAAGGCATGGGATCTGGATTTTAACTACTTACCCTTTCATATTTAGCATCTAGAAAAAACATAAATTCTATCCGAATATGAATCCCATTTTTTATGTACTAATTTTTTCCTTACAGAACCTTGTGTATGTCATTCATTTCACTATATGTTGAAAGGAGAATTAATGGGCCAGACAGTGTATAGACAAGAAGATTTTTATGAATGTACAACGAAAGCTAATAGACATTGCACATTTTAACCTTTAAAACTGCCAGATTTATATTCCGTCAGCTCAGTATTAATATCAGTTAGCTGATTCCTTGAATTTCCTGTCAACTTAGTTCACTGACTGATTTGATAATGAGTCAGTGAAAGGAGCCTGTCACGTTCTTAAGTGTACTGTATACACCAAGTTAAGTATGGGGTTAGCATTGCTTTTCTCCTGCTAATCTGTTGCAGGAGGTATTAACAAATATTTATAGCCCAAATAGCCTGTTGTTAGAGAAGCCTTTGTTCTTCTATCTTTAACATACCAGAAAAGGATACTTACACATGCTCTACCACTGAAATTGTGTCACCAACCTATTATTTACTATAAATAATGAAATGACTGGACCAGTGGTCTGAAGTGAGCTGAGTCAGGACAGTGAGTTTCTTGTGGATGACATTTCCAGGTATTTAGAAATAGCTCAGTTTTCCAGTGTCCTTTCAATAGGAAAGATATTACATAAACAATGATTTTATGTTTGCAGTATCTAAGATGCAATCGTATTGTTTAAAATTGATACTGAGACTTCAAAAAAATTATTTTGGAATGGTGTCCAAAGATGGAAATATCCATCAGGGTCATTAAGATCTTTTTATAAAAAGAATAGCAGATTCACTTGATAGGAGTTTTGCTGGTGATCTGGAAATTACCTGGGGTCTTCCAAGTGCCTGCTCAATTCATTTATACTACTTTGTGAATATAAATTCCAGTTTTTCTTTCTCTAAGGAGATAAACAGACACATGCTTTCTTTCAGTTTTCAACTAAAAGTTAGCGATAAGATTATATTTAGTTTTTCATGGCATGGTAATAGAACTAGCAGAGTACTTCAGTTCTTTCCATTTGAAAAAAATAATTGCTGGGAACAAAGTACATGTTTGCCATTGTCTTCATGCATATAAAATAAATCACTTAAGTGATTCTCAGTATATTGTACTACTTGATATATAGAAATATAAAAACCACAAAGCAAATGTAAATTTAGAACAGATATAATTTAATATTATTTTTTGCTGGCACAAATTATATCTCATTGAAGTGTTTCTAACAAGAATTAGTTTTCAAATCTATGACATGAAACATGCAATAGCACATACTGTTAATCTTGCTTCACAAATTGAAAGACTTATAAGATTTATGTTTCATATAAACAGATCATAATAAGAGAATCTTGGTTATTAGTTCACTGATATTTCTCATTTTATAGCTTGTAAAACTTTTATCAAAGATTCATGTTACAGAGCTCAAAATCATTAAATAGTACAAAAATTCTAGTAAATAAAACATCAATTTTCTGTTCAGCTTTTAACTTCCCCTAGGTTGATGCCTACAGATAAAATATTAAAAATATTAAAATATTCCCCTAGGTTGATGCCTAAAGATAAAATATTTAGAAAGATCATATCAAACACTGCTGTGGTGCAAACTTCTTTTTTTTTTTTTTGGTTTTTTTTTTTGGTTTTTCTCCAGTACCAGGAACTGAACTCACGACCTTGCGCTTGCCAGGCAGGCGCTTTTGCCGCTGAGCTAAATCCCCAGCCCCTTGTGGGGCAAATTTCTTATGCTGCTATGAGTACATCAATCAGTTTGTTAGTTTTTGACACTGTTTTATGGTAACTGAGATCGTGATTTTTACTCTGCCACCACACAAGCCTTGCATTTAATGCTTCAAATTAAGAGTAACAGGAAGTTTAGTAATCTATATTCATATCATAACGGTTCCATACGTATTCAGTCTTGTTCTAACTTCGGTATTATCCTTTCTATAAAATTGTATTTATTATTCTTGAAATTCATATTTTTATAATTAATTTGCATGGTTTTCTACATAACTCTCCCTAATTTTTCCATAGATTTTCAAGCTAGCAAAAGCTTTTTAATATATTTAGAAAAACAGAATTATCAGATAATCTACTAGTATTTTCTTGATTAAGTTTTCTCCTGAAACTCAAAACCATTTTTCTACCTGGAATGATTATTCTCTTGAGCTGGTGAACGAACACCTCTCCTGCTAGATCTGCTCTGTGGCTCACTCATCACCTGCATCCTGTTTCTTCAGTATTTCTCTTTGAGGGCGTTTGCATTTCTGGAGCACATCATAATCATACAGCAGTGTTTGCAAAGGGTGCAAGAAAATACATTCTGAAGCTCCAGTTTATAGGACAGCGATTTTATTTTATCTTTATGCTAATCTCCCAATCCATTAATAATTGATTGATTGTACAGTTCCACCTTGAGAGGCATTGTCTCTCAAATTTTAGACATTCAAGGCTTTCTTTTGTGAGAATTCAGAAGCAATTGCTTTTTCTGTTTCTTTCTATGTGATACTCACCCATACCTACTTTATACTCTATTATCTACCTGTTATTTCTGACTTCCTGAAATTTCAAGATGATGCAACTTCTTTATAGAGTTGTTGTAGTAGGTTCAAAAAATTCTCATAATCATGCCCTTAGTTATTTTTTTTTAAAAAATTTTATTAGTACATGTTTGCACTGTGGAATGCTTACATTACTTGTAGGGAGCTAATGCATGTACATAACCCATATTCATTTTTTTCACCCCTTTTTCCTTCCTGCTATCCCCAGTCCTTCCATCTTTTGATGTCCTTCCCCATGGAGAAGGATCTGTCCTCCTACCTCCTATTGTCTAACTTTTACTTTGCTCTTTATTTATACTTTGGATTACTCATACAGCTTAAGCCATGTGATATTTAAGTCTGTGTATCTGGCTTATTTTGCTTCATTTGTTTGTGTATTTTCTCACAACTGGTTCATTTATCTTTCTTTATGTCAGAGTATTACTCCATTATGTGTAAATACCACATTTTTTCTTTAGCCATTCACCTGGATATATAGGCCACTTCCAAGATTTAGCTATTATGAATTGTGGTGCTATAAACATGGATATGCATGCATCACTATATCATATGACCTCTTTTGTTTTTAAAATGATTTCACAACTGGTTTCTCTCTGTTGTATTTCTGGAATGATTGTGAAACAGAGATAGGTCCTTCAGAATTTACTGTTTAATGTCTCATTTTGAGTTTTCTTATTTTTATTCTACATCTTGGGAAATTCATCAGCTTAGCTTCCTAAAGCTTCTACATTGAAATTTTGATTTTAGTAATGTTTCCGAGGGCTTTGTCCTGTTCTTTGGCTGTTCTTGCTCCATTTTGTCCACTTTTGCTTTATGAAGATATTGAAAGAAGAGAAAAATCAGTGCATGAGGTCAATCTACCATTTTAATTGGATATTCCTGTTTTAAACTTTCAGATATTGGCTTCATCACCTTCTGAAATACAACTATGTATTTTTCATTGTGATTATATATATATATTTTTCATTGTGATATGTATATATATATATGAACAAGAATGTTTGTAAAAATGTTTAGGATAACAAATTCTGTTTTTCAACCATGTATTTCTAATGAAAAATTATGACTCAATCAGAAAAAGCAAGAAAATAAAAAATTTAATTGTTTGTGCTTAAGCCATGTGAAATTCCTAAGAACTATACTACCTTAAGATGTTAGCATCCTATTGGCATGAAAATGGTGCGTTGAATATTTTAGGGAAAACAGCCTTATAGATTTAATGAATTATGAGAAAATGAGTTGATTGTAAGGGAAATAAAAATAGACCTAGCTGAAAACTAATGGAGAAATAATACAAATGGTCACCAAAAATGCTTTCTTCAGATACAATGAATCTTTTAATTTTATTATTTAATACTTGAGAACTATATACATTTGCCATACACATGTATATACACATATACAGTAGAAATGGCTCACAAATACGCTTGTCTGCAAACACTGATTCACGAACAAGCATTTGGAAAAATTTTCCTCTTGCTTGCAAATTCTGCACTGGGTGACAAATAGGACCACGTAATCTTTCCTACACAAACAAAAACATGACTATCTTTACCAAAAATGTAAAAAATTAAGTTTGTGAATCAAGGTACCATTGTATGTATATTTATGCTTTGGATTGTCTTCAGAATTATATTCAAACAAGCTATAACAAAGAATATCTTCATAGAATAAATAGCATTTTATGAATACTGGCTGCTGTGATCTACCAATCAGTAGTCCTACAAATAAAGTTTAATTATTTTTTTCTATAAAAGCCAGTCATAAAAACATAATAATGTTTAAATGGTCACATGTAAGAGGTTACATAAGTAGAGCTCTAAAAACTTCTTTAATACATGTTAGAATTAAGTTATCAGACCTTACATAATAGCATTGAGGAGATCAATAATATAAAATTTTTAAGTACATTTCTCAATACCTATGACAATTTTGTGAAAGAATAAAGAACTAAAGTGGAGCAAAAACAACAACAACAAAAATTATTGATCTATATGGCAGTAATGACCTGTTTTTGTTACTATGGCTGTGCAGTCTACACTGAATTTGAATGTTTTCATACTCCAGCGTTGCTCTTTTGCTCAGGAGCATTTTGGATATTCTGGGTCTTCCGTGTTTTCATAAAAAGCTTAGGATTGTTTTTTCTGGTTCTTTAAAGAATTTCATTGGCATTTTGATGGGTAGTCCATTGAATCTATAGATTACTTTGTTGATACCGCTATTCTAACAGTATAAATTCTGCCCATCCATGACCACTGAAATTAAAAGGATGGAGAAAGGTCTTCCCATGCAGCAGGGGTCTAAAAGCAGGAAGTAGCGGCTACCTCATACCTGACAGAGCAAACTAAAATTAGAAGAAATGAAGGAGGTTGCTACATATTTACTATTTTTTCTCTGGGGAGGGGAGTTTTCTTAATTTTAGATACTTTACGTTCTTGGTTGTATTAACAAGGAAGCATTCATTTCTCTTGGTTGCCTAGCTTTCTATCATGATAGAAATGAGAATTCTGCCACAATTTTTTAACTGCAATACTTTCATAGCTCTTTAATTGGTTTTTCTGCCTGTAATTATGTCTCCCTATAATTTCCTCATTGTGACACTAAATTTCTTTATCTCATGTTGCTTTTGTGATCTATCTCCTATCACCAGAACTTAGCTCCCTGAGAGTAGAAACTTTGTCTTTTCTAATCAAGACTACATCATCCGCATCTAAGAGAAAATTGTCACTAAAAATTATTAAATGAATAAGTGAGTCACATATATTGTTAGTATTTCGGAATGCATAAATACAGCCACATATATTGTTAGTATTTCAAAATGCATAAATACATTTTGTCGTTCCCAAAAATAAGTCACTACCTGGGCTCTCAATTAATTGGCACATGCCCAAAGCATGAAATTGTAAACCAAATTATACTCATGAGTAACAAATAATATAAAAGGAAGCGGAGACCATTCCCTTTGTTCTCTTATCTTCTTTGAATGCATTGACTTTATTTTTAAACACAATGAAGGATAATATTGTTGATCAGCGGTCCTTCAGTTCTAATTTTCATCCAGTGTCCCAGCCTCTCTGTCACACCTTTGTTTACTGGTCACATGATTTCCACTTCAATCCTTTCAGCAAAAAGCAGTATAATCTCCCCTCAGATTTCCATTTCATTTCAAGTAGCTCTAATTATGTTAGTATTCTTCATCCTGAGCTACATTCTGCTGCTTTTGAGTCACTATTAACTGCTCTGACTTGTAGGTCCTAGATTCTAAAAAAAAAACAAAGAAAAGAAAAACACAAAGGAAAGAGAGGGGGAAAGAAAAAGAAATGTAACTTCCTTGAGCACAGTAGCCTTCAAATCAGTGAGGTATAAGTTTTCTCTTATGTACTCTAAATATCCCTGAACTTCCATTCACACATTCTTCCAGTTACCATGTCTTGAGTTTCTATGCTCTACTAAGCATAGCAAAGAAGGGCTGGGGATATAGCTCAGTGGCATAGTGCCTGCCTGGCAGATGTGAGGTTGTAAGTTCAATTCCTGGTATATAAAAAAAAAGCATAGCAAAGATAAGCAGTAGAAATTTGAGACCTCAAAGATTTTTAGAAAGGGAGACTAAAGTTTTTAATCAGACTAAAAATCAGGCTTATGAAATATCATATCTCTCCATTTCCTTTTCACAGCTCAAATAATTTGGGATTGATTTTCAAAAGAATTCTGTGCAAAGGAAAAAAAAATCTGAAATTCCTGGAAAGGCCATCTGGCATGTTTCATAAGTGTTGTGCATTTTAAAGCTGTAAACTTTGCACTCTGACTAAAAGAGAAGAAAATTTAGATAAGAAATAAAACCAAAAATTGCACCAAATTTGACTTTCTAATTTTGTCCCATTCATCTTGTCGAATACATATCCATATATGCTTTCTAGGTTCATCCCTAAATGGATCAAAGATTAAGCCTGGTTGACTTAGCTTCAATTTTAATTATAATTTTCAGTTAATTGTATTACTAAGCATTTAGAGACTGACTGAACTATATCTCACCTATAATCAAATTAGAGATAGATGTGAACAAATATCTCATAGAAATTGAAACCAGATGATTAGCTATATAAGAATCATACAACTTAAAATGATACACCCCGTGGACAGGGTTCTGATGTTTAAACCATAGAAATTATTCTGAAACTTCAGACCCTGAGCATCACATTTCTCAGTGCACTATGGTCTTCCATATCTTCAGACTTCTGATAACTGATCCCGATTTGTATCATGTAATTCTGCACCAATGTTTGAGAAAGACCCACATAGATATTAAAAAAATTTATATGTATAGATATTTACAAAATATGCTGTTATATATGTGACTAATTTTAAAATAATTTACCTATAATATATTAAGATGTGTTATTTTGCTCAGTTTCTTGTTTACTAAGTACTACTTTCTTTCCAGATAGTAAAATCTAAGTGAACATTTCCTCACTTGGCTATTTGAAAGGATTTAATAGAATCCATAGAGGAAATTCACTTGAGGTTTTTATGTAAATGCAAAATATGTGGTACAGCCAGAGAAGCAGACAAGGCTGAGAATTCCCAGAGCCATCCCAGGGACAAGATGCCATTACTGGAAGAGCTAAAAGATGTATTAGTCAATTCAGGGCTACAAAATAACTCAACTATGTAGCTTACAAGCAATAGAAATTTATCTTTCCTAATTCTAGAGGCTGGAAAATTCAAGATTAAAGTACCACATGGTTTTGTCTCTGGTGAGGGCCCTTTTCTTCACAAATTGCAACTTCTGCTTATGTCCTTATAAGTGAAAGAGGCTAGCTACTTTTTTCTGGTTTCTTTGTTTTGTTTTTCATTTTTCTACCGGTACCAGGAATCGAACTCATGAGCTTGCGCTTGCCAGGCAGGAGCTGTTGCCTCTAAGCTAAACCCCCCGCACCCTTCTCTAGTTTCTTAAAACCCTGCTCATGGAGGTTGTAATCAACTCCCAAAGTCCTGCCTTCCAATACTATTACCTTTGGGACTTAAGACTTAAGCATAAATTTTGAAGAAATATAAACATTAAAGCCATACAATAAAAAAATGAGGCTCCAGCAAAGACTTGTTTGTCTTTTTGGCTAAATATAGAAGTGAAGTTTCCCAAACACCAATGTATTTGCAGTTATTAGAAAAAAAGCTAACCATGTAATCTTCATTATATCACCTATTCCACTGGCCAGCAGTCATATTGCTGAAGAATAAAGATAGTTTTCCTCATCAAAAATCAACACTATTTCCCAAGTAAACACATATTATCATGTTAATTGCTCTATAGTATATTATGGTTGCATCAATTAATTATTATTGAGTTCTTCCTCTAAAGATAGATGTGCAGTCTTTCCAGATTGCCTTTGGTGTCCAACTAGTACAAGAGTCACTGTGATGTATATATTTATGAATGTCCTGTCGTGGGTCTAGGCAATAGTTTCCCCAGGAAACTCAACTGTAGAATTGTTGGGTCATTGTGAGAGCAGTCATAGAATTCATTATCCACAGTTGAACAAATTTTGAGAATGGAAGAAAATGTTATTAGTAGTTATCCTGTAACAATGGCATGATTTACAACCTGGGAGAACCAAGGCATATTGTTGTCTCAACTACAGGCTGCACATATCCATTTAATACTACAAAACCATTCTCTAGACAGTATAAAGGCATCTGTCTCCACAGCTTTGTGACAAGTTTGCCTCTGAATTTTAAATTTTGCAGTTTGACATGAACAATGCTCCTTTCATTTTTATGTTTGCACATTTAATTGTTAGCTATGTAGTATTGTCTTTTAATATCTGATTCAGTGCTTTAGATCATTTACCTTATTATAAATATGAATTGATGTTTAGCTTTGTACTTAGCAATTATTGTCTCTCATTTCTTCACCTTCCTATTGACTTCGGTTTTGACTGGAAATCAACTGTTTTTCACTTCTAAATTGTACTTATATGTAATTTTTAAAAACTTACGTTTGCATCTTATGGTCACATGGATATTTTCCTACATTTTCCTTTGATAATGACATGCTATTGACTTTTATATTTAATAATATAATCTATGAGGACCTTAAGTTTATAACAAATATGATATCAGAGCCCAGTTTATTATTTTTATATATAAAGGATCCAGCTTTGACCAAAGAGTTTGTAATTTTATTTGCAAACTTTGGTCTCATCAATCCAGAACTTTTGCATTTCCTCACTTTATATTTTCTTTGATTTACCCTCTAAATTTAGTCCTTCCTTTAAAAGAACAAACTGTCTGTACTGAAGTATTAAAAGGCACATGATGACATAAGGATCATGCTGTCACAAAGAATAAGTTTCTAGGAATTCAGGGATATGAGTCATACCAGTTTTTGTTTAGAACTTGTATCTCCTATACAACCAGCAGAGGTACACAGCATCTGAACATATGGGGATTAGAAAGAAGACAAACAATTTGTATGTAGGTGAATAAGTATAGTTTTCACTTTTATGTAACTTCGTTCTTAACTTTTGTACTTCCTGTAATACTGCTTTCTAAAACTCTAACCCTGGTTCTTAGATGGAGAAAATGTCAAAACAAATCATAGATCAAAAGTGTAAATTTGAAGCGTTGCCTTACTTTGGATTATTTGAATATTTTTGCCATTTATATTTATCTCTATTAGTTTATTAGCTAAACTTTTATCTTAAGATTTACACTGTATACTTTATTACAGTCTATTTTCAAATAATAGTATAGCTTTCTATATATTGTTGTAGTCAGCTTTTCATCACTGTGACCAAATAGCTGACAGACACAGTTTGTAAGAAGCAATCTTTACTTTGGCTTACAGTTTCTGGCATTTTGGTCCATGGCTGGATGGATGCAAGACAGAAGCATCATGCCAGAATGGAATGGCAGAAAAAGCTGTTCAACTCATGGTATTCAAGAAGCAAAGTGCAGGGAAAGAACCAGAAAGCAAGGGGAAAGGGACTATCTACCAAGACATACCAAAAAATGTACCAATTTTTTGGGAATCTCTCAAGCCAATCAAGTTGATAATTAATATTAACCATGACAAGTTCCCAGCCCTGTAAATTTGACACCCAGGCATATCTCCTAATTGCACATAATCTTCAAACAGAAACAATTACAAGGTCGTAATTCTGCTTAACACAAAGTTACTATCCTGCATACAACTGAAAACATACTAATTCCTTCCCAAAATTGTCAATAGCCCAAATATTGCTCAAAAATCCAAGTCCAAAGTCTTCTCTCAGACTTAAGGCAAACTCTTAGATATGCAGCAGTATAAAATTCAAAAACAAGCCACATGCTGTCAATGTCAGTGGTACATGGTAAACATTCCCGTTCCAAAAGGGAGGAATAGGGGCATACAAAGGAACTGAACCAAAACAGGACCAGACCCCACTGGAGAAAACATTAATCCTCTATTTCCGTATTCAATGTCAGAGTCATATGGTGGTGAAATTTGAGATCTAAAGGATGCCATTACTGGTTGTAGCCCATTACTGATTTTAGCCATTATTGGTTTTCGCCCATGCACCCTTTCTCTTAGATTGACTCAGCCCATTCCCTACAACATTGCTTGAGAGATGTTGCATATTCCCAACCTTTCTAATTTCCTGGGAGCTTCACTGCAGCATTGGCCTCACTCCTTGGGTACCATGCCCTGCCTTCTCTGAAGCTTCCAGCAGGACTCTGACCCTATCGGATAGTTCCTAGCCTCCCAGATCTTCTTTTCAAATCTAGGTGGAAGCTCTCATGGGCCCACATCTCTTTTGTTCTTTGCAAAACCAGTGCCATGTGGAGGATGTCAAGGGCTCCCACCAGCATGAGCAGTAGCTATGATCCTGTGGGACATAGTGCAGTAGCCTTCAAACATCTGCATGGTTATATGCTGGGAAACAGTTCCTGTGAATGAGCAGGTTGCGCTGCAGCTCTTTTTTCACACCAAAATTCATCCAACAGCTTGACACTTTTAAATCTCTGACACTGCTAAAGTCAAAGCTTGGTCAGTTTCTGAGATGCCCTTCATGCGTCTTTCCTATTGTCTACATATTATCTCTAATGAGTCTCAATTTGGCAATGAGATGTTGAAGAGAGTTTGGGATATTTTATAAAGTAGGTCAGCATATTTCCTTTTAAAAATTCGATTTTTTTGAGAAGCAAAGAGTGACAAACAAAAACAACAACCAGAAAGTCAATGGAATCCTTCTTGATTAAGAAAGACTAAAAACTCATATGGCCAACTGCACTTCATGAATCTTACATGTATCCTTGATCAAAAGAGCAAATTAGTTTAAGATATTTTTGCCATAATTGAAAAAAATCTGTACGTATTCCATGAATATGACATCCAACTATTGTGTTTAGATTGTGGTCATAAAGGGGAATATCCTTTTTCTTAGGATATTTATCAGGAAATATAGAACTAGAACATGTCATGAAATCTGCAACATGCTCTCAGATAGTTAAGGAAAGAGGTAGATGGAAAGACAGAACAAGGAAATATGGGAAATGTTAATGAAAGTGAAGGAAGAGTGTGCACTTAATCTCAGCAATAATGTTGCATCCTTTTTGTCACTTCAAAAATTCTTCAAGTAAAGAGCAGATGGAGAGGGGCTTCCTCAAGACCAGATGGCTCTATAAACACATTTTATTGAATCTTTAAAATTTATTGAGAGAAAACGTGGGTGGAGGGATAAAGTTTCCATATTAATTTTATTATGTGAACATAATCTCAAAATTAAATCAGATCAATACAGTTGAGAACTTCATGTCAGTGTACAAATATGAGCATGGATGTAAAATAATAGTTGGTGTATTATTGTCATATTACAATAAATAGTGCAGTAAAATAATACTTGATGGCCAAATAGAGTTTATCCTAAAATGATAATATGTTAAAAAACATTAATTGACATATTTACATAATTAACACTTAATTTTTTTTTTTTTTTTTTGTCTTTTGGAGGCAGGGTCTCATTATGCAGTTCAGGCTGGCCTTGAGCTCACTTTGTAGCCCAGGTGGCCTTGAACTCCTCCTCAGCCTCCCGAGTGCTGGGATTACAGGCATGCGCCACCATGCCCAGCTTAACACTTAATACTTAGATTTAAAATATTTTAATTTTTTCCAAAATATTCCTACAATATACAACTAACCAACAAGTATAATGAACATCTGCATGCATCTTCATGGATCTGTCTCTGAAACATAATTATGAGTATACTAATTAACTGCAAAATGACGGTATTTGATACCATCTGTTACAATTAAAATAAAAAATACTATACCACATTTTATAAAAGAAATATAAACACATGAATGTTGAGAGTATATTCCATTTATAACATTTTCATGACTTCCTGTAACTACTGAGATAAATATCAGAATGTTTGCTATGGACTCTTAGCTTATGCAAGATCTAACTTCTGACATTTCTAGAATTGTCTAATATTACACTTCTTCCTTCAACCTTACCTGGATCTGTACATAGAATTGAATGTGTCGTGCTACAACCCATAATGTAGGCTTAGTAAATGGCATTGCCTCTTTCTGTGGTATTTTAGTCTTACTCTTCATCCTAAATAAGTTATATTTATCTTTGAGCTCTTGTTCCATTTTTCAATTATTTAAAGCTACAAGTTAGATTCTCCCATTTCACTCTTAATATTTCATAGCATTCGTCCCTTTTGGGGCAGTAAAGTAGTTCTTATTTCTCATTTGTTTGTGAATTTCTGTGATTAGAAACTATCTTTCCATTAGGTTTTTTCCTTCCTATATAAAGTCAAGAACCACGTCTATTTTCCTAGGCAGTGTGTTTCCAAAACTTAGTAGTTCTTGATATATCAAATGTGCTTAGCATACTCAAATGTGCTTATTACATAACTTAAGAAATTGCCAAATAACTTTCTTCTATAAAATTCTTTTATTTTGGTTAAAATCCTCTTGGTATAGATTCCTTTCTGTCGATTTTTCTACTCCCTCATTTGTCTTTGCCATGTGACGAATACAATATGTGTAGCTGTGGCATTTTTCCCTGAATGATCAGAAATAAATACTATGATGAATAGCACCTTCTAGAACTGTAAGGATTGAATGAAGCACTTCAGAGATAAGAGAAAGGGTTATGCTAATTTTGAAAATATATGTAAATATATGCTAAAAATTTTCAGAGAAGAGCTAATAAATTAAATTGTATTATCAAGTATTATATTTAATAGGAAAAGCAAGGATTGAAATATGTCTTTATGTATTGCCTTTATCATTTACGAGCATATAATCACAAAAGGAAAAATAAAAGTAGGTTTAAATTAAAGCAGCTTTTAATATTGACTGAATAGGAATCCACAAAACATAAATTTCAAAAATCACTGCTTTAGTATCTGGGTAATGCATAGTGAATAAAAACATAATAACAGTTCTTTTCAGCATTTTCATCCTTTCAATTTAGTAATTACTTATTGAACATCTTGTGTAAGATATTGAGATATATACCATAAAGCACATGATCGATAAGAAATAAACTCTGCTTTCAGGGAGATTTCTAGTCAGAGATAAAAAGCTTTGCCAACACATCTACTGGGCAAGGCAGAGGGTAATAGCTACTTTGACTTCTCTGACTTGAGCTTGTAAAAGAAAAAAACTCTACATATACCAAGGACTTTACCCACACTGACATTATCCAGGTAGTAGTTGTCCACCCCGGATATATACCACCACCACAGTGATTACAAATAAATGGAGTGGGGGACAAAAGAGGTAAGAAGTTTCCCTAAGGTCACACATGGGCAGAGTCAAAATTAAAATCCATATCTACATGATTCCTAAGTCCTAAATTGGTCCATTGCAAGCCAAATTAGGAAAGTTTGAGTGAAGCTAGTGAGCTTGAAAAGTGCACATCTTTCCACTCAAAGCTACTATTTTCTAAAATGTGATGCTGCAATGTAAAAGAATTGAAGGTGAAACGAATTTTGGAACTGCTGCTATTCTATACTCACAAAGCTCGGAGAAAGTTTCTAGCAAAAAGCAGCTTTTTCATTGCTTAACTCAGCACTTCCCAAACCATGCTTGAACGGAGAAGTCTTTTTTTATGTAACATATTTTGGCAAACTATTCCGGGCAGAAGGGAGCTACAAAATCATTTCTTGTTTTTCCTTCTAAAACAGACCTGTGTTTCAAGAAGATAATTCTGTCAGCATCTAATGCCCTTCCTCATACAATCCTTCTGCTCAGGCTATCCTCTTTGCCAAGAACCCCAAGCCTTTCCTTGATATATGGTGAGTTCTTACTGATACGCTTGCTCAAATGGCATGTCATCTGTGAAATGTTTTGATACCCTACCATCCATACACATAACCAAGCACATGCATAAATATAGAAAAAGTCCTAATGAGTTATAGTGTAGTAAAATGACACTCATGATCACCTTTTTAAATGTACATTTACTAATATGTAGACCTATCTCAACACATTATAAACCTCTTTTAATGCCTGCAATCATTATTATAATTACCTTCGTTATTCCCCTGTAGCTATCATATTATTTCTTAGTTCCTCCTCATAGATAATTCCACAAAGAGAAAGCTATACTACCTGATTAATTCCTTGTCATCATTCGGGGGTTATTTTTGCAAGGGGAACAATATTATACAGGACACATATTTTTATAAGATTATTTATAATAGTCACCCAAAGAACGATGTACAAAAGAGTGCAGGAAATCTGTCCACATACTAAGACCAAGGAATCCAGATAAGGGCCTGGATGCCACAGAAATGTCCTGCATGAGTCCAGCTTAAGATCTAGAGCTCATAACAATGCCTCCCACACATCCAACTGGAGGGCTAGAGCCCATAACAATATCTCATACAGGCCTGTTTCATGGATCTGTGCTGGGAAGGCCCAAAGGTCAGTGGTGGAATCTAGGAAGTCTGTGCCAGTGGGATGAAGGATCTGTGCTAGCAGGCTGAGGGATCTGCACTGGAGCCAGGAAGCAATGTGCAAAGTAAAAACCAGAGCTCCCCTGAAAGGTACCACAGCCACCCTCAGAACAATGAGGTCCCAAGCTCCTCCTGTGGTGAAGACTGCTGAGTTCCTATCAGAAAAGCCAATGCAGCAAGCTTCTTCAGGAGACTGAGTTGTGCATCTTCTTCCCCTCTGGA
Organism: Chinchilla lanigera; assembly: GCF_000276665.1. Lineage (NCBI taxonomy): Eukaryota > Metazoa > Chordata > Mammalia > Rodentia > Chinchillidae > Chinchilla > Chinchilla lanigera. Next base: position 22,204,753 of record NW_004955411.1, read on the forward strand.
GCCAGGAAGCGATGCTCAGAGTGAGGACCAGAGCTTCCCCAAAGTGAACCAAAGCCATTCTCAGTGCCATAAAGGTCCCAAGCTCCTTAGAGGATGAAAACAGTCAAATTCATCAGGAAAGCCATCATGACAAATTCCTACAAGAGAACCAACACCTCCTTACAGCTTCCACTAGCTCCAACAACCTTTCTCCGCTCCCAACAGCCACTTTAGTTCCCCAAAGCCTTTTCTTCTTCTCCAGGTCTGCCTGTTATGCTGCTGGCAACAATCCCCAGGTGGGCCTCCCACACCCAGCACCATGCTTACTCAGTTCAGCTGGGGGTTATAAATTGACCGCGAGTTGTCAATCTACCATACTCTTTAACTTAATCTCTACTTTGAACACACCCCAAGTAGGCTTGCTCCTCCATTTACCATAGTTTTTCTTGTGTTACCAACAACTGTGAAGTTGATAATTCTAGGCAAAACCTCAGTCCTGTTTACTTAAATTATCAATACTATTTAATAAAGTGTAAACTCATTAAAAATGCAATTCTCTTCACTTGCCTTCCATAAAAGCTATATTTCTCTAGATATAGAAAACTAAAACTTTTTTGTCTAATTTGCTACTGCTTCTCATCTCATCTGTACAGCCCCTAAGTGTCGGCTTTCCCTGGGCTTTTTATTTCAGTCCATTGCTGATTCCATCAAATTTCAGGTTGAGCATTGTGACTCAGAGCACCAAGCTTTGCACCAGGCTGTCTGCTTTTGAATACTAGCTCGACTGCTGTGGAAACTTGGGCTAATGGTAGCGTATCCATACCTCAGTTACCTCACAATTGAAATTATAAGGAACAGTTGGAGCATTAAATGAGTGTACATATGTAACATAGCAAAGTATAATGCTTTTCTGTTCATTTATTTATTTTCTAACCTAAAGATTCATAAAATCTACCTAGCATGGACTTCTGCCATGACTTTATAAATTATATATTCAACTATCAACATAATTCTACTACTTGTTAAATTTAATGTAAATCTCGGATTTATTAGGCGTAAAATGGAAAATCTTTACCATCAGGCTTCAACCAGGTGAACACAGTAAATAGCAATTATATCCAGCTGCAAAGGCTAAGATAATGCTAGGCATCTTTTATTCTTCTTTGTCTCACACCAATTATTCATTAGTAAGATTTAAATCTATTTTCCTTCAAGATCCAGAATCTTGCTATTTCTTACCCTACATTTTAATCCCTGGCCCAAGCCACCAGAATCTTTCATCTCAATTATTGTAGTAGTTCCCTTTCTTCCTTTGAGCTATAATTAATATAATATTTATTTTAAGATATAAATTGGGTCATATCTCTCCTCTACTCATAAACTGGACTTCCTATCTCGCTGATTAAAAGCCAGAGACTTACAGTAATTTGTAAGCATTTACCTAATCTAGTCAGGCATGGTGATACATGCCTATAGTCCTAACAACTCACAAGATAGAAATGAGTGAATCACTTGAGCCTAGGAGGAGTTTGACACTAGTTGTCAACATAGTGAGACCCCTGGCCAGAAACAGAGAGAACAAAACAAGAATCTATGTTATCTGTCCTGCTCGTTCCCTGAATCTCTGTATTATGGTTTGTAATCTTCACTTCCCTAACTCCCCTTTTACTGCTTTGATCTCCTCCCAAGTCCTGTACAAGCTTAGAATACTCTCCTCTTGGGGATTTTGTGTTCAATATTTACTCTGCCTGGAGTATTCTTTTCTCAGGAATTTACATGGTTGTTTTACTTGCCTTTCTGCATATTTTCTCAAAGTTCACCTTCCAAGATCTTTCTTTCATTACTGTATTGAAATTGCAAAACCATTCCACCCTAGCTCTCTTGCTCTGATTTATTTTTCTCTCTAAAATTCACCATAATCTGGTGCATTACATCTTTTTTTCCATTTGTGTATTGTCCAACTAGCTCTTCTAGAACATAAAGTTAGCTTAATAGGGGGAATAATTTTTATATCATCATCAACTGCATATCCCACATGCCTCTCCGAGTTCCTGGAACATAATAAACTCTTACAAATCTTCACAGAAGAAATTACTCCCTTTCTATAATAGATAAAGGAAATAAAGCTTATAAGTCCTAAAAAATTTTCCTAGCTCATCTAAAACTTGCTAAGGGATCAAGGTCAAACCACAGAATTTAAAGATGTAGGTCAGATTCTAGAGTACACATGCTTCATCATTTTGTAATTTATAGAGGATAATACAGTCATCATATGCATACTCCCTTCTCACTGAAAGGTGACACCCTTAGGAAAAGAAGAGCTTCAGTCATCTCCATCATTCTGACACATAATGTTTTGCTGGACTCACCAAGCTGTGGTATGGTGCAGCCAGCTCCCAGATCAGGAACGTCAGTTGTGTGCTTCTCTTCCAACTCTGCCTAGAGTTTCATACCTCAGTGGCTTGCAAATGGCTTTAATGAGACTATTTATACCACAGAAAAGAGCAAACACTAAAACAAAGGATCTTTCCCCAGAAATCCAGTTGTTGAATACTCACTTGCACTGACATTGGTAAGTGAATGAATTGCAAAATACATAAGGAAAACATCATAGGTAGTCTTTTAGAACACAAGTGATGTAGACAAGAGGAAAAGAAACATCACTTTCAATGAATTTTACAAAACCAAACAATATAAAATAATACTCTTACAATAAAACATAGTATAACTTACTACTATTCCATGAAGTAATTTTATATGAAAGACCCAAAAGGAAAATAATAAGAAACTCCTCTTTATTCCTTCACTATCAAAAATAAAGCTTCTACCGAGAGGGAATCCAAGGGAATGATACTTGCTGATATAACATTCTACCTCTTACTGCTGGGATAATAATAATAAAATATGCACATTCTCTTCCTATTATAGTATCTCTCAAAATGTATTGTTATTGTGTTTTATCACTGTTTTTCCATGAATATATCTGATTCTTCCATTAACAAGTGCTTCTTAAAACATTTTAAAACCACCATTAGTTTTAAGAGAATGCCATCCATGTAAAAAGTCAAGGATGCACAAAATTATGCATACAATTTCCAGAAGAGTACAGATCTGCCAAGTACCCTTCTCAGTTAAAAAGTTCTGCATTAGAATGAGAAGGCCTCAGGGTCAGGCTGTTTGTCTAATTCATTTCTTATTCCTAGCATGTGTCTAGCTTACCTATACTTCTACAAAAAAATAAGAAATAAGACTTTCAGATTGAATAAATCAAAGAAATGAATAATAAGTTACTTTAGATGTTTTGTACTGTCTTAGAGAACTTTTTTCTAAACATCTCCAATTTTTTCAATTTTTTATTACAAAACATGATTTTTAAAACATTTAAATTCCAGTTCACCTTCCTCTGATAGCTAATTCTTCATTTGCATTGGTGAAAATTAACTTATTGCCTTCCCCATCCACCAGAATACATAGGTATTATTACATTTCATGATTCTACTGATGTTCTAGGTAATTTCATCACCTTCAACCTACACTGATTTTTTTCATTGGTAAGACTCTAGATTATTTTAGACTGAATAGTCTTTATATTCAGTTTGAATATTAAATCTTTTAGACATAATAGTCTAAAAGACAAGCTGATTCCTTCCATTTCTTTTTACGTGGACTTGTGAACATAACTGTATTTTTTTGCTATTAAATGCTAATGATATTTTCAGTTTACTAATCTGGCCTCTACCATCTTTGTAAATTATATTTGGATAATAGTTATAGCTTTATACTTAGAATCACCCTTAAATTTATTAAATATGCCTTACATGTGACCAAATAGTTTATTTAAAGAATAATATAAAAATTCATTACTAGGAATTGGAGACCTCCTATAGCTTCATAATGACCCATTGACCAGTTTTATTTGATAGGAAAGGTTTACCAACTAAAGATTCAATAAGCCACTTATCCTATACACATATATTAATATTATCCACAGAAATGACTTAGAAATTATTTCAAATGCTTCATTGAAAGCCAGGTGACACAGATTAGGCACTGCATCTTCTGTGAAACATTTTCCCTGAGATTCAATTGTATGTATATCTCCTTTTTGGTCCCATAAAATTTTAAGTTTCTGTCATTTTTTAGCACAATCACCCTGATTTCCCCTTGCATCTCTTTCTAAGCACTGTGAAGTCCTTGGAGTCCTTTCTCTGTACATTATCAGAATCCTGTGCACAGTAGTTATCCAGTAAATATTTTTCAAGTTGATGGTAAATAAGGGATAAGTTCTCATATTTTGCCTTTGGATATGGAATTCTGCCTAGAGTTTGCAGAGTTTCTCTGGCCTTATTCTGTGAAATAAATCACTAAAATGACTCACAACGATTTAGAAGGATGAAGGAGCCAGTGCATCTCTTTGTGTCTCACTTTAAATGCTATTTTAGCTTCAGGCACATATGGAATATGTGACTTGGTTGTGTAACAGAAAAGACAATTTTATCTTTAAACAAGTGAAGCCTTGCATGCTACTGTGCCATTTCTCTTCTTCCTTTTTTTATTGCACATTTGGATTTGTTTTCCCAGTGTCGCAAACAGTAATGCATTAACAATCTTCAATGATTGGGGTGGGGATTTAGCTCAGTGGCCCAGAGCTTGCCTAGCAAGTGTGAGGTCGTGAGTTCGATTCCCGGTACCAGAAAAAAAAAGTCTTCAGAGAAAACTCTCCAATGTATCCATTCATAGAGCTAATATTTGGACTGTTTCTTTTAAAATCATGTGAAAATGATAAAGTGCAGCAAAATCACGATGTTCTTGCATATTCATGTATTCATGTATGTAAAATTTACATTGGATTTTCAGTTCCTTGCATAATATTCATAAATTAATTAGTACATTTGGTGTATTAAATTTTATTACCTTATGTCTGCCTTTGGATGGCCAGAAACACATCCATTTCATTCCAAAGCCAAATTCCTATAAGAAGAGCCTCATCACTAAATATTCAATGTCTCAGCACACAGGTTGTACAATTAGACTGAAAAACTCAATGGAAGAAGAATAAAATGACCTGTGCATTATGTGCGATCTTTACTAATTCAACTCTAAAGTAGCCCTTGAGACTGTTATGCAGTCTGCAACAGAAAGGTCAATGGAATACCAATAAATCGTCTTGTGTTTGCTAGTTCATGTTGCAAATGCTAAAGCTGAGTGAAAATTGGTTCAGTGTATTTGTAATCCAAAATCAAAGGGGGACAGTCATTTTCTTTTTACTCATGCACCTCTATTTACGTGGGAAAGAGCACTTCCACAGAAAATAGGCAGTGGTAATAAGATTTGCAGTGGTAATAAATACACTAGAGGTGAAACATGTTTCTCATTACTTACCATTTCTTATAAAAATATCCGCACAGTATTTTGAACTAGGAAAACATAACATTTTAAGAATTTCATAAATTTTAAAGACAATAATAAGCAAAAATAAAATACAGTCAAAGACTCTGGAACCATGTAAAGATATAAAATAATCTGGAAATGGGTTACATACTTATATGACTTAAAAACTATGAAAAGTGATGATAGCTAAGCCCATGAAATGGCTATTAAAATGGTAGAGTATTTCTATTGTTAGTTTTTATCTTTATTAATAAATGTTTACAATACATAAGGATCTGTTCATCGTTGGGAAAGGGTATATGTACATAACCCATCCTAATTCTTTCTACTTCCTCACCCTTTCCTCCCTCTTCCTCTGTCTTTTGCTCCAGTCCCATTTGCAAAAGATCTACCTCTGTTATCTTATATTTTGCTTTTTAATTAAAATTTGAAAGCCAATCCTTTACTTTCCTTGTTAAGATGTACAGACTTTGGAGTCCAGGTAATGAGGAACTACTAAACAATTTGAATGGCTTACGCCAAAGTTGAGCATCTACATGTTAAGAAGTTAGTAGTTGTTTCAAAACAGAAGGTGTAGGAGCTACAGCTGCCCTCGTATAAGTGAAGACTGTTGTTGGCTATAGCAATCAAAATGGGACTGAAAGGAGGTCAATAGCAAATTACAATGAAGATATAGTGTTCGGATGGAAGACAGAGTGAGGTGGGGAAAAAAGGTGATATTGGTGTTTCTGCTCTGTATTACTGCTCATAATTGTAGCAACAATGGACTAATATATTTCAATATGGTCATTTAATTACTGCTTTAGATTTTTAACCTTATTCTTCTTAATTCTGCAAAAATTCTAAACTGATAAATGTCTAATATTTGCTAATTCATGCAAATATACTTGTGTGTGCACACATAAGTGTCTTGTTTTACTAAATGATCTACAAAATTATTTTAGGGAAAAAATTAAGAACAAATGTACACATTAAATGCTGTTACATGTGATGAAGGAGATCACAGCATCTTTCCTTGGGGAGAAGAGCAAGTCTTTGCTCTTCCACGTTCTATTTTCTACCCATCCAATGTCACCAGGAACTCATGTATCATTTTAGTCCATGATGAATAGGAATCGTTTGTGTAAGAAGATATATTTGACTAATAAATAGTTATTTCAGTTTATTTGATATTGTATATAGTTAGGTTTGTTTGCATGTGTGTATAAGTAGGAATGTAAAATCTAAAAACGTGGGTATTTCCCTAAAACAGTGAAGTCTTTTTGATTTGTGATTCCAATTGTCTGCAGTTAAAAGCTTCCCAATACCTTCCACATCTTTGTGTAGAAGTAGGTAACAATGGTTTTGCAGGGATCATTGCTCATTTCTTGAAAATTTTGTGTGTTGATGAGATTTGCATATTTGAGGTTTCATAGAACCATATTCTTCAGATTGATAAATTAAGAACTGTATGTAGAAATTTTGTATGTGAATAAAGAACTAAGTTTTAAAAAATTCTGATTATTAGGTCATACACATTCATTAAACAGGATAAACAGATACGATACTTTATTTCCTCCTGACAATTTTCTGATTCTGTTATCATTTAGATCTAAAATGTCCTCCAAGAGTCCACCACTCACAAATGGGGTTTGGGGGAGGTGATTGGATCATGGGGTGATGTGCTCCTTTGTGGATTCATCCACAGGTGAATTCAGAGCTGACTGTGCTGCTGGAAGGTGAGGCCTGATCAGAACGCCCGGTCACTGACAGTGTGACCTGGAAGGGTGTATTCTCATCTCAGGCTCCTCCCCTTCTCTTTTCCTGTCCACCAGAACATGAGCAGCTTTGCTTGGCCAGCCCGTTTTATCGTGCTGTTACTGCACTGGAGCTGACCAACCGTGAACTGAACCCACTGAGACTATGAACCAGAACAAACCTCTACCTCTCCTTTAAATTGTTGGTGTTGGTTATTTTATATCAGTGATGGTAAAGTGATTAATACAGATGATTTCCTAGGATCAGTGACTACAATAGACATTTTTAGCCAACGGGATTTTCCCATCCAAGTGCTTCTTTACAAGTGGCATTATAAATTATTTCTCATAAAGCTGCTACAAGGGGGCCGTGAGTCCACTTTCAAGATATACTTTGCTATAATATAATCATCTTTAACTTGGATTTATATATATGAGAAGTTTTAAGTTCTAACTTCACTTGTAATTCTAAATGTATCACTCCTATTTGTTTTGCACCACAAAGCATAAAAAACAGGAAGAAATTGTGTGTTTTGTTCACATATACTTTGTTTGAAAGAAAAACATCCTATGGTACTAAAGAGAATAAATTTATATTCTTCTTAAGGATCATGGTACACTAGAATATGCGACAAGTCATAACCTAAAATAGAAAAGCATTTGGGGGCAAGAACAAAAGCTAAAGTGATGCAAATACAATAACCAAGGAAATGATAATCAGGACCTAGATTTCTCCTTGCTCTCCTTCGCCCTTAACCTTTTGGGAGGGAAGGATATTGGCCTTCAGTGTCCAGTACTGCAACATTAGCTGAGCGAATGAATAAAGTATGACATGAACACTTGAGTGAGAAAAGGGAGAAGGCAGAACAACTCAAGAATATTATCAGGCAGAGGTATTTTTTATGATAATTTTACGCCTCATCATGACAAATTATATCCACGTCATCTGTATCTCTCCTATGTGCATGTGTAGATATAAATATAGAAGCATTCTTTTTTTGTTTGTTTGTTTTTGGTTTTTTCTCTGGTACCAGGAACCGAACTCACAACCTTGCGCTTGCCAGGCAGGCGCTTTGCCACTAAGCTACATCCCCAGCCCTAGAAGTATTCTTGATGTTTTGTTTTTTCAGATCATTTTATTAGCATGCTTGCAGCACATGTCTACATTCCTCATGGAAGTTAGTACATGTAAACAGTACATCTGAATTTCTTTTTTCATTCTCTCTTCCTTCCCTCTGTCCCTCCTCCATGGATCTCTTGATCCCCTTCAATTTTTTTGTACACATTTGAAGTACACAACATATACATTCCTTTTTGCCAATTTTCACCTCCCAAGGTGAACAAGATTTTCTCACTGTCTTCTCATTACACAAAAGCCCATCATTACACCATTTCATTATTAACCTTACCCCAATGCAAATTAAACCTATAAGGGACACATTAGCTTCATAGGGCTGTGATTATGAAATACGATAAAGTTTGCATATGATCATCACAGAAATTCACTCTCTCACAATTCTGGAAGCCAGAAGCCTACAACGAAGGTGTCGGTAGGATGATAATGCCGCTCAGGTGTCCAGCAATCATTCTTCTCTTCTTCTTCCTGCTTCTGGGGGTTAACAGAAATCCTTAACATCCTTCAGTTTTTAGCATTGATATGGCATCTTTCAATTATTCTTTTTTTCTGCCTCTACAACCTTCTTTCCCCATATCTCTGTCTCTAGACTATATATTCACACAAGAATATCAGCCAGTGAACGTAGGTCCCCTCACAATCCGGAGGAACCTCTTCATTTCTCTCAGATTTATTGATATTCTTGATGAATACAAATTTTACACATTGAAGTTGCAGTGCATGATGTTCTGGTACACATATACTTTATGAAATGGTTACCACAATCAAATTAATTCATGTATCCATCCTAACTGGAGCATATCTGCCAAAACTTATTGCCCCATTTCCAAATTTCATGGGTACTGGGGAATTAAGATTTTGGTATATCTTTGGGGGAAAACATTATTCAACCTACAATGGGAGCTAATCTCAGCCAGATATTTAAAAGAACAACCCAATCCAGTGAAACCGATTTACATCAAAGTCAGAATAATTCTAGGGTTCATTTACATTTCTAAAGAAGGACTTTGTAATATAAATTCATTAAATAGTTGATACACTGTTGGAGAACAAAGTATTCCTAGTACTTGTTTTCTGTTCAGAGCTCACAATTCCCATTTCTCCCTAATACTCACCAGCCCCTGAGGGGAAAACAGACACTTATAAAGAAAAAGTATTTCCTTTCGTTTTCAGTTGTTTCATTCTCTTTTTAAATTAATAAATATTAATTCTGTATGTTTCAGGAGTACAAATTGATGACTGATGTTACAGAAGCTATAGAAATACTCAATTGAGCTAATTCACATGTCCATCACCTCAAATTTATATTTTTACAGTACATTTTACAGTACATTTTTACAGTAGTACATTAAAAACATTCTTTTAGCAATTTTGAAATATATGAAACATCATTTGAGACTTTGTACTGTTTGATCAGCATGTTTCTTTTCTCCATCACCTTCTCTGGCCTCTATTTCTATGAGATTCATTAAATTCCATATATATGTAGCTCATACAGTAGTTTCCTTTCTATAATTGTCTTGTTTCATTTCACCAGTTCTAACCATGCCATGATGAATAACAGAATTTTCTTTGCTTTAAAAATTGTGTAGTGGGGCTGGGGATTTAGCTCAGCGGCAAAGCGCCTGCCTGGCAAACGCAAGGTGTTGAGTTCGGTTCCCGGTACCAGAGAAAAACAAAAAAAAAACAAAACAAAAAATAAATAAATAAATAAATAAAATAAAAATTGTGTAGTGTTCCACTGTGTATCCAGGCCACCTTTTTAATACGTCCATCCATTGATGAATGCCTAATGTGTTTCTATTCCTTGGCTATGTATATAGTGCTACACTAAACATGAGAATGCAGATGTCTCATCAACACCAACTTCAACTCCTTTAAAATACACAGGCCATAATGGGATCACTGGATCTTACACAGAAAATTTAGATTGTGTATTTTTCTTTCCTTTTCCTTTACTACTATTTTTACCTTTATAATAATAGTAAAATAATTTATTTGTTCAAATTATATGAATAATTGCTTCGTATTTAATTTTAGTTTTCCCACATTGACATAGATTGAAATCTGAATATTGTACATGGTGCTTATACAATGTATGTACATACCATATATGAGGAACACTGGAACAAAAATTTTGGCCAAAAAGTGCCATAAAGATAAATGATTTTGTTAGGTAGAGGTTTAATTTCTTTTAACATCTGAATTAGAAGACCAAATAAGGATAAAAAAAGAATCTTTGAGGGATTTGTAGGAGGTAATTTGTTTTCTTCTGTGCTCACTTAAGAGACAGTACCCATTCACAACAGCAACATAGTCACCTCTAGTAGGTTAAAACCAAAAAATGTGGTACCTTTGTCTAGGTTATTAAAATCCTGAAATTCAAGTTCAGTGAATAAATTCAATAAATTCAATAAATTCAATAAAGTGATTCAAAAAGAGATAAGTGTATTTTAAAACAAATTGCTTTTCTTTCTATGCAATAAGTCAGAGTATACAGCTTTGTGGTAAAATTGCCTGACAATCTAAACAATGTAATGTAACTTTTTATGTAACTTGATTTATTTGCAAATCATATAATACCACCACATAGCTAAAATCATAGAGATTAACACAAGCACTACAGGTAAAAGTTGAATTTTTCTCAGAATATTAATTATTTGACAAGCAGACTTAATAAGAAATTCTGATTTTTAAATAGCTTTTAACAATAGACACACAACTTTGTTCATTGCTTTCTAAAATTTATTGCTTTTTAAAATTTATTTCCTAAGAGATTTGGTCTGAATGAAAAAAGTATAGTTTAAGTTTTAAAATTAAAATTTATATTGAAACATCTATTCATTATGCAATTAATTTATACTCAAAAATTAAATATTTTCTAAATAATAATTTAACTTTCTGTAACCCATTCTTTCAATCATTTCAAGCACTCAGGAACAGATCTATTTTTCCCCTGTGTGACACATTGTTCTTTATTTTGAGACTTCTTCCTAATTGCTGAACCTGGACTATAACTTGCAATCCTTTTGCCTCAGCCTCCTTGGTATGCAACACCATACTCAACTTGGGGCCTATTCTATTTTTATTTTTTTTTTTAGTACATGATTGTAGTATGTCTTGTTTACATTCCTTGTGGGGAACAGGTGCATGAATATGATGCATCTTAATTCCTTTTCTCATCCTTTTTCTTTCCCTATCCATCCCCTTCCATTTCTTGATCTTCTTCCATGGTTTGGTTTGGTTTGGAGTGGTTTGGTTTGGTTTGGTTTGGAGTGGTTTGGAGTGGTTTGGTTTGCTTTGGTTTGCTTTGGTTTGGTTGTGGGTGTATGTGTACATGTTTGCATATATAATGTTTACATTCCTTGTGTGGAGTTGGTACATATACATAACACATCTCACTTTCTTTTTTCATCAACTGTCTTTCCTTTCCTTCCCTCTTCCTCCTCCTTCCCTTCCACCTTGCCAATTTTATCAGAAAAATGGGTGAGAGGGAGGGATATTTGGACAGTATCAGCTTATTAAAAACCCTCCTGATCTATCTACCTGGTTCAATTGCAAGAAAGTTTTTTAAAGCAAAAGTTTAAAAAAGGAAATGGCTAATTTGTTTCCATAGACAAAAGAAAAATAACTTGTTACCAACTGTCTGTCCTTGGCCTCTTTCCTGACCCCTGGACTCAGTAGTTATCTTGGTTTCTGGGAAGGACTGATGGTTATATTTAACCACTGTGCAATCTTTACTTTTATTTCTAATCTCCACTTTCAGATCCTTCTCCCAGGGAAAGCCTTAGCATGTAAGATCAGGACTCAAATTACCATCTGAATAAGCAAGAACAGAGCGAGAAGCATTGAGAGAAGCTACTAGGGATCAGCCTCTCATCCTGTCAGTTACAAGATCCTGGGCTCCTGACAAGTGGATCTTACCCAAGCCTGTGACCTCAGAGGTGTAGGCTTATCGTTCAGTGGACCATTTCCTAAGACCCTTAGAGCTAGAGCAATGAAGCCTGAAGTGTTTAAACATTTCTGACTCAACTGAAAGACATACATATAATCAAATTACCTCTAGACTGATATCGGTCAAATTTAAAATGAGAGTATTTATTATAGGCCAATCCAGAATTTCATTAACTGCAATCCATTACTGATGCCCACATTCATGCTGACAGAAAAGATGGAGTATATGCAACAGAAACTATACAGGAGTCTATAGAACAACCTTAACTTTGCCTCTTGTCCTGCAATACCTAAAATATTTAACAGCTCATTAGTGTACAAGTTTGCCAGTCTCTGGCCTACATCAAAATATTTATGATTTATTTTCTCAGCATTTAATGGCAAAATATTACCCAACTATGCACCATGGAAATTCTCCATATTCATGCTAAAACATACATATTTTCATTTCTCACAAATCAGAATAGACAATCATAAGTGTGTGGGAACAATTACTGCTTTAACCTCAATAGCCAGAGTTCTGCCTGTCACAATAAGGATTTAATAAAGGAGTAAGCTTTAAAGTGTATATGCACTCTGCATTTTGTTTATGAGATACCTCTATTTTAGAATTCATTTCGTTGTCTCAAATCTTAGAGTATATGAATGTTCCATGAAAGATATATGGTGAGGTTTCCAGTAAGACCTCGAACCCCACTGGGAAGAAGTGTTTGCCCTGGAGGGCTCTGTATATTTAAGGGAACAAAGTTGCAGTCTCTTCCCTAAATAGTATGTGTTGAAATATTTTGATTGATAAAATATGTATTATAACCTGAACTCCAAATCTAAGGATATTTTAAGTCTTGAAGACACTGATGCTTCATGATGATTCTGAGTGCTACTAATTCCAGGTCTCCTACAGCAACTCTGCAAGTACAAAAGTCCACATCATCTGGGGAGTCCCCACCCTGCTTTCTCTGGTTCACAGGATCTGTAGCATGTTTGCTTGAAACTAAGGGTCGGGACACATTACCGAAAGCAGCTAAGCAGCTAGTGAGGGAGCAGGAGGAAGGGCCGACCAGGGAAAGATTCCAGATAATGAAAGCAGAGAGGAGTGCCAACGTGAGCATAATCACAGAGTCCTCCCTTAGCCAATATTTTTTTTCCAGGTGCTGTAGATTTATGAACCAAATGAGTTAATCTTTAAGCCCTTTAGCCCAAAATTGGTCCCCAAACAAAGTGCTCAAGAAACATTCATTGTACCCATCCCTTCTCCCACTTTCTCCTCACCTGGATTTGTGCTATTAAGTCGAGATTCTTCTTCCCATTATACTTTATATAAAGAGCAGGGCAACACTTTTGTTCTGTGAAGGAAATGTTTTCTTTTCCTTGTACCTCATGCAAAAGGAATCCCGTGGGACACCCAGGTTGGTCGTGTGAGGCAGACTTGTGAGGCGAAGAGTGTGGTACTGGAATAAATCTGCTCCTCTGCTCCAGTCCAGCTGCACCACTTATAACTAGGAGGAACTTGGGTGACTTGTTTAACCACTCTGCTTCATAGTCCTCATCTCTAAATGAGAATAACATTACCTCATAGACTTGTCCATGGGATTGAATATATATATAAAGCTCTTAAAGCAGTGCTTGTATATAGTGAGAATTTTTTTATGGATTTATACAGGATCCTTCATTAAATTTGGGTAAAATCCACTAAAGGGGAAAAACAGAGAAAGGGGGAAATGTTACTATTAGTATTAATTAGGTTAAAGTCACTGGCGTGACCAAGAGGCCCTCCAGTCATGGGCCCTTGCTTACCTGCCCTGCCTCCTGCATTTCCTCTATTACATTTGCTATTAGTCTGTTCCATTAAAACCAGATTATTCTTTTAGCCCCAAACTATACTGTGCCTTATCTTTGTTCACACTGCACTACCTAGTTGACATTTCCCACTGGCCTTACACGGCCTACTTTCTATTAAGTTTCTGCCAAGTAAAATACAATGCTGATATATTTGTGTCCCCAGCCAGACGTTTTGTTCAAAGTTTTTTATTTCTTGTTTTCTCTTTTCTTCCCTAGACTGTGAAGCTTTCAAGGGTAGCGAGAGTCTTAGAAACCTTGGTAGCCATGGCACCTAGCAGGGTGCCACCTATACAAGGTCTCCCTTGTATAGAAGACATTAGAGAAAAATATATGTTGAATGGAAGAGGACTGAAAACACTCTAGTAATTCTGAAGTCATAAAATTCTATTTAAAGTACAGTCAAAGGAATTGGCTCCATGAGTGCATCTGGCAACAAATCTCATTCATTATTACAAAAGGCATAATGTAACTGTCATTATTTTTTTCAAAATTAAATGTCACTTAACCACAACTGGTGGTTAAGGAATTAAGGAATTTGCTCTTATTGAAGGAATTCAGTTTGAATATACCTGAGATGTTTGTAACAGCGCCATTCAATGCCCTGTAAATTTTGCTTCGTTATATATAATGTCTTCAAGACTTAAAATATCCTTAGATTTGAAGGTTAGGTTGTTTCAACATTTTATTTCTTTAAAAGTATACATCAGATAGTGCTACTACTAACTGTCTACAGTATCTTTTGTAAGCTAGTTCAGTAGCAATTGAAAGCAGTAATGAAAAACTAACGTCTCTATTTTTCTACTTTGGTAGATTTTGCTCAAATTTAATGAAGGATCCTAGACAAATCCATAATTACATCCTTCAAATAAAAGTAATTACCTACATTTCAGTGATGGCTCAAATCTGCATTTGAGTTTATAAAATAGCAAAATCAATAAATTAGATTTGAACTTAATTCAGATATATCCCCCAAATTCAAACAATCCTGTCCATTAGTTCTGCCCCCAAACATAATAAACACGTCTCTGAGCTCCACTACTGCAGTATTCTTTGCACTTGCTATTGATGGCACACTGGGTGCCTCTCCGTTAGCCAGGAAACATCAGCAGTGATCCTTCAAATTTTTTAGTTAAATTATGTCAACCCCTGAGTCAAAACCCTCTCATCTTTTAGGTATTATAAGTAAAGCCTAACATCTTTAGGACGGCTTTTGAGGCCCAAGAAGACCTGCTGCTGCTTGCCTACCGAGCTCCCCTCTGTCTATGTCTGGGTCACTTTAACTATAGATACAATGAATTTTTTGTTGTTGTTCATCTTGAACATGCGTTGTTGGTTCCTGCACTGGATTTTTGCACCAGTATCTACTCTGTTTGCAGTGGTAGGTATTTGACACAAGGCTGTGTTGTTAGTTCATGCACATTCTCCTTCTTAGCTGTCCTCCAGGACTGCTCACCTCAGGGAGCCTATCCCGTCCAATTATGGGCTGTATGGCTGCTGACATCACTGACAATCAGATCTTCATCACTCTGTCACCGTTTCATAATGCTGATAACTCACTGCAGTTTGCACTTCAGGGAGTGGACTCCTCTGAATCACTGCTGTCCCTCCTTCCATCACCTGGTTAAAGACAACCACCTCACAAACTTCTGTGACTGAACCATTTTACTTTTAGAAGGTCTGTTTTATCCCCTTAACGCATTCATGATAACCAAGGAAGACAAGATTGTGAACTGGGTCTCTCAGGGCAGGGCATGCTCTTTGACTACTACTGAATCACCACATATTGGGATGAGATTTCTTAAAACAGTAGGTTCATCCCCCAATTGTGGACAGTAACCCTGAGCATCCTTAGGTAGGCGTTTCTAAAGTTACTTCCCCTGGAGGTTTAGCCTCAAGAAGCTGGGAGAAAACAAGAGCTGTAGTAACCACTTTCTTTTTTCACTGCGACCTCTCCCACTCTTCTGACAATTCTCAAATAAAGAAAGTTTTGTCTTGTTGCTTTTCTAGGTGATGTGAAATTCCTTTATACAAAATTCCATGCAAACTCAGTGGTTTGTGTTTGCTGACAAACATCAAAATGAAACGTTAAAACAGTTAGTGAATCATCTTGATGTTTCATCTTTAAGTTACGAAGCGTCTGGATCTTGCCAAATCATCCAAGTAATTGACTAATCCACCAAATCTTGTCTCAATATAGAAGAAAGGAATCGAAGTGCTGTAGAAATGCTTTCTTTCTCAAGACTGATTAATTTTAAACCATGCATCGAATTGGAAGAAAGCAGACATTTTGTTCCACTTCTGCCTCATGGCAGCAGATACTTTGCTGTAGGAGGGGAGGCAAGGAAACAAAGGAGAAAAATGTTTGTCATGAATGGTTTAGACAAACATACAGGGAAAGGAAGAAAATGACTTTCTGTCTACATGTAATAATAAAGGAGACTAGAAATAGTGATAGCTGTATTCAAATAAAACATTATCAACAAAAGTAATCACTGTATGAGAGTAGCTCCATTAGTTGTATGTGATTTATTCAGCAGGCTGAGCCATTAAGTCATAGCTATGGTTTGAAATGTGTACACCCACACACACCCGAATATGAACTGCCAAACAGGAAGGAAAATTCAAGCCACCTTGTATATTTCATTATTTGTTCTCATTGTGGAAAAAATTCCCAGTGTTTGGTTTTTCTGATTTCCTAGCTAAGATCATTTTGTAAACATCAAATCAGACCCTGGACAGTGAAAATAGATACAATAAAAGTGAAAATGGCTTTTGGTGATGAAACAGCAAAACATTTTTAAATTCACAGATACTCAAAAACCATGCCTATATGGAAGCAGCAGATATAGGTTTAAGTGTGCTTTATCTCTGTTTGTATTATTACTGTTTTAATCTTTTATGTAAAAATTATAAACAATATATACTGTACTCTGTATAAAAAGTATTTGTGTTTCTATTCATTTAACAGTCTTTAGCACAAGACACACCTAATTTTAACAAAGAAACTAGACTACCTACTAACATTTCATTACTTTTTTTTCTAATTGGGGTCTCTGCTGCTATTCAAAATGGATGTCTAAGCACAACAGCCATAAATATTCCCCAAAAGTTCCTGTACAAATGAAGATTGTAATCAGAAGTATTAGAAATTTTGAAATTAGGTCTATGTTTGACCCATGTTTGATCCAATTATTTATGGATGAATTTTTGTTTGAATTATCAGAAGCCTAAAAAATGAGGAAAATAAAATATACCTTACAACATTACTTTGATGATTGAGTGATAATCACATACCTGTTACAATGTTAAGTAGATTTTATAAAATATAGACAAAGTTATATATAAATGTACATTTTCCTGTATATCTTAGAAAATTCCATGTAAAATTTATGTTAATGTCAAGAATTCAATAACCAAGTATATATGAAGGGAACATACTGAATTAGGTGACATTAATTTTTTTCCTGTAAACCATATATCAAGGCTATGTGTAAATCCAAAAAGAAATGAGAGTGAATTTTGTTTTAAAATTAACCAATTTTAATAAGAAAAGAAATTCAAGTGTTTAAAAGATATAAAATTCGGACAAAAGGTGCATGTGTGTGTGTGTGTGTGTGTGTGGTGAGTATGGGTACCTAATAAATACATCTGGTAACCTGAGAATATAAGAAGCTGATTGAGTCTGTTCTACAGCAAAACCCATTTTTGAGAGGGAATAAATCCATACAGCCTAGTTAAAATTAGAAGTTAATCTCCCCTTTATTTTACTTGAAGCTACTCCATAATTTAAGGATATTTATTCAAGGCTGGGATGATGATTATCAGTGGGTCAGAGTCACATGTTTTTATTAAATCTAATTCTTATTATACCATAAATAATTTAAGAAAAATTGAAAGTGTTTGACTTCATTTATACCAGTCATGTATTTTGGTTGGCAAATCATAAATAAAAAGAAAAGACATATCAATATATAATACAACAACCATTGCTAATTTCCTATCACCTTGTCTGAGAGTCTGTATTGCTTGTATTGTTTTTGTGTTATTTTCTAAGTGTATGTGTGTTTGTTAAGATGTTTTTGTTCTTTTATCTTTAAAATAAAAAAAGAAAAGACATTTACACAAACCATCTCATTATTTTATCTTTATTTTGCTAAGCAGTCATATCTTTATAAACATCAGATATTTAGCAACTTTTAAATTTTATTTTTAGTGATACAAATACAATTTATGCTGTAAGTGACCAAAATTAAAAAATAGAGAGCATGCATGGTGTATGGTTATCAAGATGTGCTCACTTCCTTAGAGTTTTAGTGACAGCATTGCTTCTTTTTAATAACATTTCTCTTCTCATGCAGGGATTGATAAAAACATACTCTGAATGTTTAAGATTTTGTTACGATAAAATACACATTGCCATTAATGTCCCACACAATGCTGTCCGTCTCCTGACAGTTATCCTATTGCTTTGCCACTTTCTGAAGCAGTTCAATTTTTTGAAAAGCAAAAGAATTCATGAATTCATATAACTAAAGGGTGAAATACATACAGAAAACCCGGCCTTGCAAGATTTTCATTTTCTTTGGTTGTTTTGATACATACCTAGCCACTGAGCATGCTACACTAACATACTCATTTCTCTCTTTCTCAACAGATTTAGAATGTGATAACTCAAGCATTTGATAACAGAGTGGAATAGTTTAACAACTATCTATGTGCTTCCCATGATATGTGCTCTGTATTGTAAGTACATTTCTGTTTTTTCAAACTAGTTTGATTATGGGAGAAATGTAATCAATTACATTTCTTATAGATAATTAGATAATTAGACTTATAGATAATTTAGATTGATTCAAAAATTATAACCAAATTGCATCCAATATAGAATGTATTTACAAGATTTTCAGATATGAAAAGATGTTATATAAATTAGATTTGAAACTACATCAAAGTTAAAGCTTAAAATAATTATCATGGCAAAATAATATACTGAAATTTAATTATACCTAAAAGTCTTATTAATATCCTTGAGTCTTTAGTTTTCAAGAAACAAATGACATAAATATTGGGCATATGCAATCTTGTTCTAAAGTATTAAAAGTTCTTAAAATTTCCCTTAAAATATAATTTAAAACATACTTTAAGTTCAAATCAATACTTTACAATTATATTGTGAAATATAATTTACAACATATTTTAAGTTCAAATGTGTAGTTATGTTTCAAAAAATAGTTTTGATTTTGACTAAATAATACCTACAGAACTAAATCATTTGTAAATATGTATATCACTTCTTAAATAGCCCAAATTAAAAGGTAAGGAAAAGTAGTCTTTGCACAGACGTGAAGCTCTTACTGTTCATTTCCCTTTTTGGAAAAATAAAGAAGGAGGTAGAGGCCTGGGACACTATGCTTTGTTTTTGAATAACAAGTGCTAAACATTCTGGAAACTATTTAATAAAGGCAATGCACTACACATTTCAAAAGGACTGGAAGAAAGGATTTTCAATGTTTTTATCTTGGAGAAAGGATATGTCTTGGTTACTTTTGCCTTGCTGCTGAGACAAAATATAGCTGACACCCAATATTAAGGAAGGGAAGGTTTATTTAGCTCACAGTCTGTGGCAGTTTCAATCCATACTCAACTGGCTCCAAAGCAGGGTGGCACATGGCACAAGGCAACCATTTATGGGGGCAGAAAATAGCAAAAGCAGCAAGAGCAAAAAGGGAGGAGTGGCAGCAAGCAGCCTCTTTCTCTTCCTTACATATGCAAACTATCCACCCTCAGGCAGTGTAGCACTCACACTCATGAATCAGCCATAAGCTCTAAAAGCCCGCCCCACAACTGCATGTGCCTTTGGGGCGACACCCAGATACAAACCATAACAGGATAATTTTTTTTTTATTTATTTTAAAGACAATAATAAAAAAAACAATAAAAATACAGAATTTCAAAACAAGATGATAAGAAACTAACAACAGTGTTTATATTGCATATTGTTATTTTCAAAGTAGTTGCTCAGATTACCAGATATATACATATAAGATTGGTCAAACAATATAAACACTAACTAGGAAACAGATGTGTTAACCTTGATTTGAACAATATATAATATATATACATAAATGTGTATCAAATCATCACATTGTGCTGAATACATATGTACTATCATGTCAATTAAAAGGATACAAATAGATACATTTTAAAACAACCAAAAGAAGAAACAAAGAAGTACTGAGCAGTAAGTACCAGCTTATAGAAATGGGAAGGAAAGAGGCAGTCTAATCTTATTCCCTCAGAAGAAAGTAAGCCATGAGCTGGAGCCCTTCACTTTCAGAACTTAAAATTTCTGACATGTGTATGGCATCAAGAGATGCTACCTCTTAACCCCTAATACATCCGGGCCTAGAATCACCATCCCAAGCCTCACTCTCTATTCTCTCAGTTCTGTTTTCTAAGTCTCCTGTCTGAGAGTATAAAAACTGTTCTCAATGATTTGGAATGTGGCGAGCCTGGATGCTTCTGTGTGGAAGGTAGAGTGAAGTGAAAACTCATCCTTCTATGGAAAATGTGGGGGTACCTGGATCTATTTTGAAGATTGATGGTAGTGATGGATAATTTATTAATTCCACTTCACAATATTGAATGTAATTTGACATGAAATATAATTTAATACATAATATGGACTTCGAAGCAATACTGTCTTATAACCATATAATGTGAACTGCAGCTATAGCTCATTGATAGAGCATCTTTCCTTCGCTGCATGCAGCCCTAAGGTGGATCATCAGCATTACAAAAATACATTTAGAATTTTACCCATGACATGCATGAATTAAGTTTGTTTTTATTCTTCAGTAATATTCTTTGTATAGATATAGCACAGTTTTAAAAATTCTATCCATTTTGATAAGTAATTAGTACCACCTTATTGTGGTTTTAATTGATATCTCTCTAATAATTAATGATGATGAACTTTTTTATTTTAAAGATTAAAAAAGCTAACAAAACAACAATGAAGACAAAATCAAAACAACACAAAAACAACAGAAATGATACATGACCTCCAAACAAAATGATAGGAATTAACAATGGTTGCTACATTGCATACTGTCCTCTTCAACCCAGTTGCTCAGTCCAGCAGATGTAAGAATGTAAGATTGATCAAACAGTCAAAGATAGTAACAAGTAATAATAAAGAAAAAAGATTGAAAATGATGCAGAGCTTCACCATACAAAATGGTAGGAGTTCAACAGTGGTTCTTATACTGCATATTGTTGTTCTGAACATTTTTATATACTTATTAGTTATCCATAATTCTCCTTTGGTGAAGTACAAATAATTTACTTGTTTATTTTTGTTTATTTATTTATTTATTTATTTTTTGATATCAGGAATCAAACTCAAGACCTTGCACTTGCCAGGCAGGCACTTGTGCTGCTGAGCTATATCTCCAGCCCTTTATTTATTTTTAAATTGGGTTATTTGTTTTCTTATTATGCTTTAAGAGTTCTTTATATGTTGTGGCTATAAGTCCATCAAAAGTATTATGTCAGTAGTTTATACTCCCGTTTTTTAATGAGTGCCTTTCACAGAGAAATATTTTAAATATTTTATTTTGTATTTAAATGTTTGATTCACTCACTGTAATTGGGAAAAATATAATCAGGTAATTCATTCAATTACAACAGAGCATGTCCCTTGTACCAAATAACAAGAAAAAATCTCAAATCCTAACATGTATTATACTTTGGAAGTGATCACATTGTGTATTTTCTTATCCATAAATTCTCTTAAATTTATGGTTCTATGCAAACTCACTTTTTCAGAGGTTTAGGATTGATATTTTATTCTCACTGAAATGTTAAAGTTATATGGTCCCTTACATGTGTTCAGATTTCAGGCTTCCAAATGTATTAGGTAACAGACTTGTAGCATTAGAGCAACAGTTTTTCTGAAACAGAGTTATCCAGTTTTGCAGTCCCTAGCTACGTGTGACTGTCAAACATTTGCAATGTGGTGAGTGTTACTGAAGTAATGCTATTTAATTTTAATTAAATTTTGAACCTGATACATGATTTCATTGTTGGAAATTTTTAAAATATGTGCAGGTCAATTTGGGATGTTAACTACCTATTCAACCTATTGAAAGTTACATAATATCTCTCATGAGCTCAGTATCTTCATTGATTAAATCATTTGATGCCACGTACCCTTGTATGATATAACGAGGATACCACACTTCTGTAATATTAATTCTTCCCTGAAGATACCACACTAGTCATGAGCACAACATCAGGCAAAGACAAATTGAGGGATATACTACAAACTGACTTGCCTACACTGATGAAAAGTTGCAAGGGGATGACAGAGAAGACAGAAGCACAGCTGAAATCAAAGAATCTCTATGACAGCATAGTACAGTATGCAAGATTTGATTTTGAAATAGTGGGTATTAGTGTAAACGGGTGAAATTTGAATAAAACCTGAAATTTACTTGATGTTGTTTTGTTAATATTATTAGTTTTGATAAATATGTCATGGTTACATTAACAGTGTAGGGGAGCAGAAGAAAGAGAATAGAGGACCCTGTACACCTTTGCAACTTTTCTATCAATAGCAGGTTTTTTCTTTATAAAATAGAGAAAGTGCTTTTAATGAATTACAGTCCATCACTTGGTCGCGGTTAATACAGAAAAGACATAAGGAACTTAAAAGCTCATTAACAAAAATGACAAATACAGTAATACAATTTTAAATTAGACAAAGTATTTGATTAAATACTCCTCAAAAGAAGAAAATAATCATATGCTCTTACAGTCCCGGCTATTTAGGAAGCTAAGGCAGGAAGACCTCTTGATCTCAGAAAGTTAGTAACTAGCCTGGGCAACATAGCAAGACCCACATCTCAGGAAAAGTTAGAAAAAAGGGGTGGATGGAGAGGAAGAGGGAGAGGAGGAGTAGGGAAAGGGAGAAGGAGATCAATCTCCACTATCTTCAAATTCAATGAAAATTTCCATTTGCATTAACTTTAGCCTAAACATTTAGGGTAGATGAAGTCAAACAGATCTGTAAAATTTGAGTTCTGTGTAAAGAACTAAAACTAAAACAAAACGTATAAAAATTAGGTAGTAAATGTTCAGTGAACCAAGTCAGAAATAAAAGGCAAATACCATGTATCTTCTTTATATAAGTGAATGTTAGGTAAACATGGATCTGAATGTAAAATAGTCATTGGTAGAGGTTGGAAACAGTAGGTGGGAAAACCAGGCATAAAAGTAGTGATTTCAAATATGCAGTGATTTCGAATATTCAGTGATTTTGAATATTCAGTGATCTCAAATATTCTATAGAGTTGTCCCCACCCTTTTTGGCACCATGGATTGGTTTCATAAAAGACAATTTTTCCACAGATGGACATTTGGGGTGGAAATCAGGGGTCATTTTGGTACGATTCTAGTACATTATGCAGATCATGCAGTTTCCTTTTAATGTTACAGTGGACAGTTTATTTGTATTTTTGAAGTATATTTCATGAACAGCAACCTAGGTCCTCTGCATATACTATTCACAGAGGGGTCCACACTTCCACAAAAATCTAGTACTGCTGCACACATCAGTGTGCTTATAGAGTAGCAAAATATCACACTGCACTGAGTAAATATGCAAAATAATACATTACTCAAACTTTTAAAAAGCATTTAAGTAGAAGGAAATGCAAACCATCCTGACTTGATCAATATACACTGTACACATGTATGAAATTATGACACTATATCCCATACATGTACAAAATTAAAAATACTTAATCATTGGGGAATCTACTATTGGGAAGATGATTATAATCCTTTCTACTACCCTATCAGCGTATTTTGACATTTTTTTTCCATGTGTTATAAGAATTTAAGAACTTGTATTATTTGTCATGAAATGTTCTTTTATGTCTTAACATTTAAAAATTATCAAAGCTTTTCTCTGGCTATACTGTATTAAATCGGTGTAGCAATTTGAAAATCGCTATGAGTGGCAGTAGTTTTATATTCAAAATGTTAAGACATAGAAGAACATTTCATGACAAATAATATATATATAGCACTATAGGTTTAACTATAAAATGTATAAATGACCAAAACTATGATATTTTTATAAAATTTAGGTAACAATTTGTTTGTCTTATCTACACAATAATGATTTTTTAAAGTATTATTCATATTTAATTTCAAAATTCTCTCCTGAATCATCTTTTTCTTTTTGGACTTCCTGTTACCCTTCCTGTCCCAGCTATGCTACTAACTTAGAACTCATTGTCAGTAATTTTTCTATTGCAGTAGATGCAAATCACTTTTACTATAGGGAATTCTTAATTCCTCATTTTTTGAAAACCGAAAATGCCACACAACACATTCAATAAGTCATTTTTTTTTTATTACAAACTGATCATTTTGTCATAAAAACATTTATCATGCCTTTTCTTAGACAAAAATCTTCCTTGGTGCTATTTTGTTGCATTTTATTTAATAGACTCATTTTATGTAGCAACACATACCTACCCTTGTAATTATGATCCTTTCCTTTAATACCTGCATCGCAATATCTATCTGGTGCAATTCCTTTAATTTAAAGTGATTTCATAATGCACACACAGCTTTAATATGGAGAAAAATTATAGTATACTCAGCTATCAATAAATCAGGCTTTCTCCTTATTGCTTTCCAATCACAGTGTCAACTTCTGGGGAGCTTATTTTATTAGGTAATTTGAAAATACTTTATTAGGCTATTTGGAAAGCTTCTTGAATGCAAAAGATTATGAACAATAAAAGATGATATACTAATACCAAAACATGTTCTGTATCTTCCAACAATACTATCCTAGCTGCAAGAGGCACATGCAAAGTCAGCCTGGTATATATTATAGTTAAATTTCATTTGATATCTGCTAAAATGCATAAATATACTTGATATCCCCAAATCTTCTGTGCTGTAGTTGACTGTTTAAGAGTTCTCTCTATTTTCTTTTCTTTAATCTTGCTACCACAGTCTAAGGCTATTTCATTTTGTTGCTTTGTTCTAGTTTCATTTAAGGTTTATTATGGAAAGTTTCTTTTTTGTAGGACCTGTCTCTCTCTCTTACTAAACCTTCCTGCTTTACTGCTGGTGAACAATAGGCACTTGAAATATTTGTGGTATTGAATTTCTAAATAAAATACCACAGAGTACACTCTTCAGTTAGAAAAAGTGGGCTTGCGAAGTTAGGTAACTTCAGGAGTAATTGAGGGAAGCTGGCAGACCCTGCAAATGAGAGGAGACCCAGAGCCCTAGTGTTTGCAGTGCACACTCTTTATGCAGCGGAGCACGATTCTTGATATCAAAGTAGAGAGCGAGTAGATAAATGGATAGATATATGCATTTTTAGACGCAGGAGGAAAATGGATGGAAAAATAGGTAACTTTTTTGCATTATACCCCCAATATTGTCCCTACCATGGGCAATGTTTTACCTGGACCTGAAAAATTTCTTAAGGGAATTGAAAAACAAAGTCTGTGAAGCAAAGTCCCATGGAATTTAGATAATTTTGGAGACAATTGAAGTTACAGTATTTTTAATCTCTGTGTCCAGGATAACTATCTGAGTGTCATTCTCGTTGCTGGAACAAAATAGACCAACACACACAATTTAAAAGAGGAGACATCTATTGGTCCCATATTTCCAGTCTCTCACCTGCTGGCTCCAGACAAAAGTGGCATGGCGGAAGGACCTGGAGGGAGACTGCTCCTCTCCTCTTGGTGATCAGGAGCGCGCGCGCGCGCGCGCGCGCG